>NC_061831.1:2619574-2622074 GCF_019202785.1 Penaeus chinensis
AATAAACATTCGGTAGTTAAACATAAAAAGATAATATATTTTAGAAAGTACACATAAAAGATATGCGTGACTAGGTGATTTTTAGGGGAGACTATGATATAACAACATTTCAAGGGAGACTACGATATTACTACATTATCCACCTTAGCGTCGAGGAAGGAGGAACGATACAAAGGTTGAACATACAAAGGCTGGACATTCATTGGGTAGCCGGACTGATGTTCCATATACAAGCTCTGCAGAAATGGAGTCAAGGCTTCATTTGAGAGAGCTCCTGATGCCTAAAAGCACAAGAGGGAGAGAAGTAGTCCAGTCTTCATGTTGATGAGCCGTGAGTGATGATTTCAGCTGACGATGAAAGCGTTCGACGAGACCGTTTGACTGAGGCTGGTAACTGGAAGTACGATAACGTCGAATTCCAGGGAAAGTCATAAGTTTGCTCCAAAGTTGCGACTCAAACTGACTTCCCCTGTCTGATGTTATATTGGTAGGTATTCCAAATCTTGATAACCAACCAGCAATAAACGCTCAGGCTACAGTATCAGCATGAATGTGGAATTGTCTCCGGCCATCTAGATATCTGTCGATGGAGGTGAGGATGTACTTGTATCCATTGGAGTAGGACAGGGGACCAACAAGATCAACATGAACATGGTCGAATATAGAGGTAACCGGTTTGAAGGACATAGAGGGAGAAACTGTATGGCGAGTTACCTTGGAAGTTTGACGCAATGCAAGAATGTGTCCAGTTTCTTACATCTTTGTTGATACCAGTCCAGATGAATCTTAAGGTCATAAGATGCTGTGATGCATGTACACCAGAATGGGAGATGACATGGAGTTGCTTAAAGATGGCAAGTCGATATTTCTGAGGTAGATATGAACGAATGGTGTCAGTACACCATACAGGTCTACATCTATTCCAGGAATTTTGATTTTTCAGATGAAATGCAGGTTTATCTTTCAGTTGCTGCAGCTCAGCATCATTGGCTTGGTCTGCGGTAATTGCTGCATAATCAATGAGGGAAGAATCGACAACAGAGACAATGCGAGACAAGGCATCAGCTGGAGTATTACCTTGACCTTTGATGATGTACCGGGTGTCTGTAGTGAACTGCGAAATATAGACAATATGACGAAGTTGTCGGGGGTGTAGGTAGACTTGTTGGTGTAGAAGTTAGTTGAGAGTGGCTTGTGGTCGGTGAAGATGTGGAACTTCTTGCCTTCTACTAAATGCTAAAACCATTTGATCACTTTGTAAACAGTTAAAAGTTCTCAATCGAATGTGCTATAGTTGTGTTCAGCATTATTTAGTTTCTTTGAGAAAAAGACTAAGGGTTTCCATCCACCTTCAACATATTGTTGCAGAATAGCCAGTGTTGGAGGTATCAGTAATGATGAATGTTGGGGCATCTTGACTGAGAAAGCTTAGAGTAGTTACTGCACTGAGGCCTTGCTTTAGCTTCAGAGTCCAGACAAGTGCATCTGACTGACCTCTCTTGCATGGTCTGATTATGGAATGCAGAGGTTGGAGAAGTATGCAACACTTCGGAATTAATCGGTTGTAGTAGTCAATTATCCTTGAACTCCTTGAGCTGGCACTGTGTATTTGGCTTGGGAAACTGTTGAATGGCCTCACATTTGGAAGGAAGTTTATTGATACCTGCTGCAGAAACTGTGTGGCCGAGAAAATCAACAGACGAAACTACATACACATTCTTGTCTACATAAATTTAGATACCCTAATCATTCAAACGTTTGAAGACTTGCATTAGATGATCCTGATGTTCGGCAGCATCCTTACTAGCAATGAGTAGATCATCAATATAAGCAAATGTTGGAATGTTTGTACAACATTCTTCAGTCCAAAAATGGTAAATTCTTGAAAGTTGGGAATGGGGTAATGATCCATCATTACCCCATTCTGAGCATTGAGAGTTCTGTAGGTACCTGCAGGGTCGTTGTTCTCCATTCTTAGAAAAGACAGTTGCTGAAGTTTGCATGGATAATTCCCAGACGTAGCAAGGACTCGAATTCTTTTACTAAGCAATACTATTCTAGAGGTAATCGACAAGACTTGGCATGTGTAGAGGACCAGTTGTTTCAGTGTGATGAATAATGGAATGCTTTATAGGAAGGGTTGCAGAGTATGGCTGAGTAAGTGAAGGAAAGGCCTTCAGTAGTGATGCAAATAGGTTGTCGGCATCAGTTGTGGAGTTCTGCAAGCTATTTCCATGTAGAAGTTGAGCTTTAGTAGACTTCGTAGCGGTAGTGTCAAGGAGTCTCTGATAATGTCAACTAAGAGGTTGAAGTTTCTATAAAAAAAAAAAAAAAAGTCGGTACCAAGTATGGCTTGAGGCAAAGCTGCTACATAGAAAGCCCTCTGAAATGTGCAATGAAGCTTGAGGTTGAGTTCTCCGTTTATATACGGGAATTGTTGATCCTTTGGCTGCATACAAGTTCATGATTGGAGGAAGTGATTTGTGACTTGCCGTTGCAG
>NC_061831.1:2627074-2647074 GCF_019202785.1 Penaeus chinensis
ATTAGAAAAACAGGAAAAAATATATGACGGACTAACCAGTATGGTTGATAATCAGGGGTGGAAAGCAGCTAGTTAGTGTTGTCAAGCTCGAGTTTCATCTTTCGAATCAACAAAGACTCCAGGATAATGAGGTCTTGACGGGACGGAGTGGGAAGACAGAATATTGAAATATGTGTTGGAGAAAGGATGTGAGTGTTGGTGAGAGTGCTCTCTTATGGCCGAGAAAGATGGTTTGCTCAGCGGTAGTCCCGTACGAAATGACTTGCCTTTCGTGTTCCATTATGCGGTGACATAACCATCGTGAGGTGGACCCCACGTACCTGACTTAGCAATCAGGACAGGTAAAAGTAAATAGATATAGAATGTTAGAACACAAATTAAAGTGGCATCTCGTAGGTTGTTTTAAAACATGCAATAGTGTTAGACTTGCTGAAGACAAAAGTGAATTTTAATTGACGGTAATTGTTATGTAAAAGTGTTCTTAATTGTTTTTTGTTTTTTTTCAAAGCTTAATTTCCCCATAAATAGTAGTTTCACGTATCTATGATCCCTTTAAGCTGTTGATATAGTAGGTTGATTTGAGAGTTAAAAAAAAAAAATGTCTTTGTAATTTTTGTTATCAAACAGATACAGTGGATTCAATTTCTTACAATTTCATCATGGAAAGTGGACCAATTGCTACACGGATTATAGGCTCTAGTGATGAGCGTCTTTATGCTGTTGATGTATGGGGCCAGTAAAGGTTGGTTTACGGTAAATGCTAGTATGGAAACGTCCATTCTCCATGGTAACACAGGTGTCTAAATAGGGTAGTTGGTTTTGTTGCATTTCACAGGTATTTACTACCGACGATATATTGATGACACATCTATGTCTGTGTAAACACCCTTCTCACGTAAATTTATTTTTGAAATATCTCTAAACTCCCAAGCATTAAATTTACCTATGAAATGCAAAACACACACACACACACATACATGTGAGTATATATATATATATATATATATATATATATATATATATATATATTATGTATACATATATATTATATATATGTATATTATATATACATATATATTATATATATGTATATGTACATATGTATATATACATATATATATATTCATAAAAAAAAAAAATATATATATATATATATATATATATTTATATATGTACATATGTATATATACATATATATATTCATATAAAAAAAAAATATATATATATATATGTGTGTGTGTGTGTGTGTGTGTGTGTGTGTGTATGTGTGTATGTATGTGTTTGTGCGCATATATATACATATGTGTGTGTGAGCTTTTATGTAACAGAATCAAACCTCCTCAACTGGATTCGCCCTACGACTTCCACTGTAGCCTATGGACTACAGAAGCCACTGTACATCCAAACTTTATAAGAAAAGAAAAAAAGGAGACAAAGGATCAATTGCAGCTTTTGATGACACGCGATGGAAACCCTTATATAAATAATACTCCAAGTTTAGCTTAGAAGCTTAACACGACAGTGGCACCTTTGTGGCCTTCTAGAGGCGTAGGGAGGAGAGCGAATGGGGAAGAGAGAGAGAGGAGGAGGGAGAAAGGGAGGAGGGAGAAAAGGAAAAGGGAGAAAGGGAGGAGAGAGAGGGGAGGCGGGAGAAAGGGAGGAGAGAGAGGGGAGGAGGGAGAAAGGGAATAGGGAGAAATGGAGGAGAGAGATGGGAGGAGGGAGAAAGGGGAATAGGGAGAAAGAGGGGAGGAGGAGGGAGTAAAAAGGATGGGATGGTGGAGACTGGTAGGGGAGAATCGTTGTTGGAAATGGGGGTTAGTGTGAAAGGGGAGAGAGAAGGGAGAAAGGAGAAAGAAGAGAAGGAAGTAGGAGAAAAAAGGTGTTGGAGGCGGAGTTCAGGTGGCAGAGATCGGTGAGCGAGCGAAAGAGGAGTAGAGAGAGGGACGAGAGAGAAGAAATAAAAGAAGAAGAAAAAGGGAGGGGGGTATGGAAGCTGGAGTCTGGGCGAGAGGAGATCGGTATGCGAAAGAGAAGGAGAGAGAGAGAGAGAGAGGAGAGAGTGAAAAGGAAAAAAAAGAAAAAGAGGGGTTGGGGGTCCTTGGATGTGAAGTTGGGATGGGTAGAGGAGATGATAGCGTTGAAGGAGAGGGGAAGGGGAGAGAGGGGGGAAGGGGGGGGAGGGGAAGGAGGGATGTAAGGAGAGGATTCCTTTGTCACACGAAACAACTCGCGTGTCTGTCCTTCGCGGGTACCACTTCAGCATCCTTTGAAAGCTTGTCAGACTGTTCCTTTTATCCTGTCTTACTAACCTTTGTATGTGGATTGAGTGTACTGGATACCCACCCCCACCCACCCACCTACCCACCTACGCCCAATACATCTAGTCCACCGTGTTGGCGCTAACTAGGCTGAGACACAGGATGAGGGGGAGTGTGAGAGGTATACAAACACACACAGGCGGACACATACATGAGAACATGCAGATCATATATGTCGTATGGATGGATGCATAAATGGATGCACATAAACACATAAATACTTTAAATCGCACACATACCTACATATGCGTATCCAGGTATACAGCATCCGAGGTTCCAGGCATACACTGCAGCATTCATCAGAGACAGACTGATAGTAAGCAGCAATATCTTTCTTGAAGAATACACACACACGCACACACACACAAAACAAAAAACACACACACACAATATATATATATATATATATATATATATATATATATATATATATATATATATATAAATATTGAGAGATATACAAATTGATAGATAGATAGGTGCATATATAGATAAAAAGACAGTCAGAAAGACAGATATGCAGATATATACATACATACATATGTACTGCACATGCATACATAAATATAGCATTTACATTATAGTGAGTGAGTCAGAGACAGTGTGTAAATGCATCACATACATACATACATTTCATCCAACCTCCAGAGAGTTACTCAAGACAGAAGGAAACGGGAAGATGCAAGTGAAAAGGGGAGAAAGGGAGATATAATTAAAAGATAAGAAAAGAGTAAAAGAAAAAAAGTAAAATAAAAAATGTAAAAAAAAAGTAAATGAATAAATAAATAAGAAAATTAAATAAAATAGATAAAAAAAGGTCTAAAACAAAACAAAAAATTAGGAAAGGTTTACGTACGAGCCCTCTCTTCGTCCCTTTGATGATTCCCTGGAGAACCTTCCTTTTTACACGGGGGGAGGGGGGGGGGGGTACAGAGGTTGTCCTTGTTTTGTAATTATGGTTGAAGGATGTGGGGGGAGGGGGGGAGGGGTGAAGGATAAAGGTTGGGGGGGTGAGGAGAGGGAGGGGGAGGGGGAATGGGTGGATGAGGAGAGGGAGGAGGACGGGGAATGGGGTAGGGGAGGTGGAGGAGGAGGGGGGAGGGTGAATGGGAGTAGGGGAGGGGGAGGTGGGAAGAGGGGTGATAAATGAGGGAAGATGGAATGCGAAGGGGAAAATAGAAGGAAAGTGGGATGGAAATGGGGAGGGAAGGTGGACTGAAGTAGGGGAGGGGGGGATAAAAGTAGGGGGAGGTCGAACGGGGAGGTGGAGGATACAGGAATAAGGAGGGGGTAGGGGAAGGGATGGTGGAATATAAAGAAGGAGGGGGTTAAGAGGTAAGGCGTAAGAGTTAAGGATAGGGGGAGAGAAGGGAAGGAGAAAGGGGAGGGTAGGAGAAGAGAGGAAGAAGAGGGAGTGGAGATTAGGAGAATGAAGATAGTAGAAGGAAGTAGAAGGAAGGAGATAGAGGAGAGTGAAGGAAGAGGAGGAAGAAATAGGGAGAACGGGAAATAAAGAAGAACTGAAGACAAAAATGAGAAGTGAAACTTAGGTTAACTAATAAATAAGTACTTTAGGATATGTGAAAGCTGATCGAAATAGTACTAATAAGTCTAAAAAAACGCATTGTGTAGAACATTGTATGCTTACAGGAGTCCATCTATAGATTTATCTTTCCATCTATCTATACAACCTTTTTATATAGATATAGATCCTCCAACCTACACCAGAAACCACAAAAAACTAAATAAGATTAAAGCTAAATCAGATTAAAAAAGAAAAAAATCAATCGAAATGATAAAACGGAAATATACAAATCCTTTTTCCTTCAACAGATCCGAATTGATGCTGAAGCTTCGACCTGCCTTCGAAACCCTGCATTCTGTACCACGAAGAGGATGTGTCTGTATCTGTATCTGTGGCTTGAGCTGGTCTGCGGCTTTGTGTCTACGCTTGAATACAGGTTCGGATTTGTGTGTTGTCGGGTATCTGATTTTGGAGTCTGGCGAAGTCTGTGCCTGGGTTAAATGTGGCGGTGTAGTTATCGTTGCTGTTATGAAGGTGGAGGAAAATAAAGATAAGAAGAAGGAGGAGGAGGAAAAGGTGAGGGTCAAAGAGGAGAAAGGGAGTAGATGAGGAAAAGAAAGGGGAGAATAAGGAGGAGGAGATAAAAAGGTGGAGGAGGGAAAGCAGAGGGGCAAAGAGGAGAAAGGGAGTAGAGGAAGAAGAAGGAGAGTAGGAGGAGAAGGAAGAGGGAAAGGAGGAAGAGGAGACAAATGAGTGGAGGAGGAAGAAGAGAGGGGCAAAGAGGGGAACAGAGTAGAGGAGGAGGAGAAGGAGTAGGGACAGCGGCAGGAACTGGAGCATGAGGAGGGGTAACGAAATGGTTAAAGGAGAGGGTAAGTTAGGAAGAAAGTTAGATGATTAGAGGGAGGAACTGAGAAAGGGGGGAGTAAGAGAGAGAGGGAGAGAGAGAGAGAGAGAGAGAGAGAGAGAGAGAGAGAGAGAGAGAGAGAGAGAGAGAGAGAGAGAGAGAGAGAGAGAGAGAGAGAGAGAGAGAGAGAGAGAGAGAGAGAGAAAGAAAGAGAGAGAGAGAGAGAGAGAGAGAGAGAGAGAAAGAGAGAGAGAGAGAGAGAGAGAGAGAGAAAGAGAGAGAGAGAGAGAGAGAGAGAGAGAGAGAGAGAGAGGGAGGGAGGGAGGGAGGGAGGGATGAGTGGAGAGAGGAAGAGAGAGAAAGTGTAATGATGTGTGGTGACGTTATCCCAGTGCGCTGTCACCAATGTCATGAATAGCAGGGAGTGTATCCCACTGGTCTACCACTAATGCAATGATGTGGTGAGTTTGTGTTCTTCTGTGATGGTACTGCTGGTTTGGCACTTGGGTGTTGAGTTAAAGTGGTCGCAGGTTCAATGTTTCTTAACAAGGGAGCATGGTAGCTAGAGTACAGAGGACAGTCCTGGCAGAGACGTCCAGGAAGGAGCGCCGTGCCATTCCCGCGAGGGCGAGCGGTCTGTGTGAGCTTGAGGTGTTGACTGAGCCAGTGCTGAGGGCAGAGTGACTTCGGCTCTGAGTTTATGAGATGATCACAGGTCGTTTTTGTACGAAATAGTTTGACATTTTCGCTAAACATAAAAAGATAGAAACCGTTAATCTTTAATAGGAATGCCAGTGCAGACTTTCTCTTTTATGACAGTCATAGATTCTTGTGGTCATATGTTTGGACGGGGACACTGGACACGTCAGTACAATTAAACGTGAACATTTGATAACTACAGTATCGTCAATAAAAATAATTACAAATAGTAATTCAGAATAAGGATTTTCTAATAAACATTTTGTGTATAATCAAGATATAAGTTTACACGTAGTTTTAAAGTGATCGACGGTAAGGGTCAGAGTTGCTTGTCGTTCCGTTCTGGGCGCAGGTCAGAGTTGAGAGAGAGAGAGAGTGAGTGAGAGAGATAGAGAGAGAGAGAGAGAGAGAGAGAGAGAGAGAGAGAGAGAGAGAGAGAGAGAGAGAGAGAGAGACGCGGACATACAAACAACTATAGGGAATGAGAAAAAGAGAGAAGATAAATAGAAATGAAAAATAGCCACGAAGAAAAAGACCAAAACAGCAACCGATAAAGAAATAAGAAACAAAATGAAAAACGTAAAGAGAAATCACCCCCAAGGAAAATAAACAAGACATAAAATACATATAAATAATCAAGACATAACAATACATATAAATATCAAGAACAAAGACCCAACAGTTCTCAAAACACGACCTGTCAAGGAAAATGTACTGAAACGGCTAACAACACAGCGAGGAGGAGAGGATGTACTGGATGGAGGGGTGGGGGGGGTGTATACTGCGTTATTCGTGGGCGTGGCTTTGTGAATGTGGGTAGAACATCCCTTAGATTTTGCTGTTGTTGATGTGAGTGGGCGAGTATATCAGGAGTACTTTATTGTTGTTATCCATGTGTGCTTATTCGTGTGTGGGAAAAAGAATTGCCTGATTAAATGACTGAATACACTGCGTCGGTGAATGAGAGGGTATGTAACAGACTAAGTGTTTGTATTTGTGTGCGTGAGAGGTCGGGAAATTTGACTGGAGACGGAGGGAAAACAAGAGAGGGAGAGGGTAAGAGAGGAAGGAGGGAAAGGAGGAGGAGGAAGGTGGAAAAATGGGAGACTGGGGAAGGAGAGAAAGAAAGAATATTAAAAATATATAAAAACAAGAGAAGGAGAAGGTAAGAGAAGAGAAGGGAGATGGGGAATGAGGAGAAGGAGGAAATGGAAAAACAGGAGATTGGGAAAGGAAAGGAAAAAAGAATTTTAAAAAATATAAAAATAAGAGAGGGAGAGGGTAAGAGAGGAAAGAGGGGAATGAGGAAAAGGAGGGAGATGGAAAAACAGAAGACTGGGGAAGGAGAGAAAGGAACATGAGGAAGAATGGAAAACAAATGAAAATCAGGAGAGGGAGAGGGTAAGAGAGGAGGATGAAAGAGGGGAATAAGGGAGCAGGAGGAAGATGGAGAAAAAAACAGGGGACTTAGAATGAGGAAAGAAGGAAAATGAAGAGTGAAAAAAAATGAAAAGGAGATAGGAAAAGAAAGAGAGGAAGGAAAGGAAAGAAAAGAAAGATAAATAGAAGAATGAGGAGGAGAAAAGGCCAAGAATGAAAAAGTAAAAGAGAGGAAGGAGAAAGAAAAAAAATAAAGAGAAAGACTGAAAAGAAAAAAAGACGAAAAGGGTGTGAGTTGAGAAAGGGGAAAGAGTCATAACGTGTAGTGAGTCAGGCAAACTAAGGAAAAGAAATAAGGAACTTTCCCACTTACAGGAAATTGATTGTTTAAGACTTAAGTCATATGTGCGCGTTCAGTGAGACGCATGTGTGTTGTAGCGAGACGTGGGGTGACGATAAATAAACTCGGCGCTTAGTTGGTGTGTGTATATATATATATATATATATATATATATATATATATATATATATATATATATATATATATCTGTGTGTGTGTGTGTGTGTTCATTTATATATATAAATGTATACATGTACGTATATATGTATATACATATGCATATATACATATGCATATATATGTATATGTGTATATATATGTATATATTTACGCACATACATACACACACGCGCGCGCGCGCGCACACACACACACACACACACACACACACACACACATACACACACACACACACACACACACATATATCCCCAGTTAGAGTAGAATCATGAGTGAAATACGACTGAAGATGTTCGCGGAGGACAAAGGGCCGCCGCCCCCCGTCCCCCCAACCCCCGCCTCTGCCCCGCTCAGCATCCAGTCTCTAATCCCTGTGTACATTTACAGGGATCGCCAAGGTCTTCCCCGGCCACGCTAGCGAGGACCCGGAATAAACCCTTTCTTGCGTTGATGGTGAGTGGCTCTCAAGGGTTATTAGCGGGTGTATGTACAGAACTTACCTCCATGCACACGTACATATGAATTCACATACGTGTTACAAGTGCATATACACAAAGGCACGCAGATACACATATGTCAACGTAGATCAACGCAGACACGTAGGCACACACACGTACAGTGACACATGACAATGCCACTCAGCTACACTTGTGAAAGTAGACACACATATGTACGCAGGTTCACTCATGCACTCAGACACACTCAGATGCACGCAGTCATAATCGTGTGAAATATTCATGCTGAACAAATTGTAGACAAAATGACGAAGGAAAGAAAGAAAATATCCGAATGTGCCACTCATGGATTTTTTCTTCGAGTTGTTGCTTCATTCAGACACATACACGCAGACACACACGCATGAACGTTGACATACACACATACACGCAGACACACACTCATGCACGCCGAACACAGACATACATGAGTTAGGAACACACGAAATTATTGAAATAATCATTATTGGAATAATTTGATGCTGTGTGTAAGTAGAATTAAAACAAATGCTACATTCATTATCACAGGTGAACTATCATAATTCACCTAAACACAAGTACAGCTGCAAAGTTATACCACACGTGATACATATTGAAAACATGGCGCGCAGATGTAAATGTTACTGTTACTGATATGTCGTATGCATCTACTGTACATGCAAATTCAAATTCATCCGAATTTTGATGAAATAATAGAACTTTTGTCATCGATGTATCATGCAACAAAACATTTACTGCATGTGAACCGAACAGATGTGCATTCAAGTTGATACTGTTTTATTGTCGTGAGAAGAGGAGGGGGGGGGGGGTATTTGGATATATACAGTATCTGTGTCCGTGTGGCTTGATTTCAGAGTATGTCATTTAGCTGTTAGATTTCTGATCAGATAACGTGAGAGCCGCATTTCTGACAAGCTTTTCTGTTGCAGGAAGGATGAGACCACAGTTCTTGGAGTGAGCAATGGAGTGCAACAAGCTTTGCAACATCATGCATTAGACTTTGACCTGTGTCAACCTTCGGGCTTCTCTGCCAACCGAGTCAGTAGTCCATCAAGATGGCGATACTAAGACTCGGTGAGAACGAGACCCTCCCTCGTCTCATCGAGTATGACCTCAACATCTCGGGCCTGGAGGAGGACGTCGCCCTCTCCGCCGCGCCCTACGACCTCGAGCTGGCGATGCCCGTGTGGGAGGTGGTGCTGACGGTGGCGTCGCTGAGCGTGATCATCGTGTTCACCATCGTGGGCAACGTGCTGGTGATCCTGTCCGTGTTCACGTACCGGCCGCTGCGGATCGTGCAGAACTTCTTCATCGTGTCGCTGGCCGTGGCCGACCTGACGGTGGCCGTATTCGTGCTGCCCTTCAACGTGGCCTACAGCATCATCGGCAAGTGGGTGTTCGGCATCCACCTGTGCCAGATGTGGCTCACGTGCGACATCATGTGCTGCACGGCCTCCATCCTCAACCTGTGCGCCATCGCCCTCGACCGCTACTGGGCCATCACGGACCCCATCAACTACGCGCAGAAGCGCACCGTCAAGCGCGTGCTGGTCATGATCGGCCTGGTGTGGGCCATCAGCGTGGTCATCTGCCTGCCGCCGCTGTTCGGCTGGAACGACTGGCCCGACGTGTTCACCTCCGACACGCCCTGCATCCTCACGCAGGAGAGGGGCTTCGTGATCTACTCGTCGTCCGGCTCCTTCTACTGCCCGCTGCTCATCATGACCTTGGTCTACATCAAGATCTTCACGGCCACGCGCCGGCGCCTGCGGGAGCGCGCCAAGGCCTCGCGCCTCAACCAGATCCCGGCCGCCGGCAAGGCGCGGCCGCCGCGCGAGGACGACTCGGCGCTCAGCGAGAACGGCCACAACGGCTACAGCGACACCTGCAAGAAGAAGCTGGTGCAGAAGAAGCGGCGGAAGAAGCGGAAGGCGGCGGCGGCGGCGGCGGCGGCGGCGGGGCGGCCGTCCTCGTCGACGCCCGGCCTGGCGCCCCCCGCCATCGCCGAGACGTCGGACCCGAGCCACACCAAGGACGACGCGTCGCCGCTTGACGAGAAGAGGAACGTGGACGTGGTGGTGCGGCTCGACCCCAAGGACGGCAGTCAGATCCACCAGTTCATCGAGGAGCGGCAGAAGATCTCGCTGTCGAAGGAGCGGCGCGCCGCCCGGACGCTGGGCATCATCATGGGCTCGTTCGTGGTGTGCTGGCTGCCCTTCTTCCTGATGTACGTGATCCTGCCCTTCTGCCCGACGTGCCCGGTGCCCAACGACAAGGTCATCAACTTCATCGTGTGGCTCGGCTACATCAACTCGTCCCTCAACCCCGTCATCTACACCATCTTCAACCTCGACTTCCGCCGCGCCTTCGCCAAGATCCTGAGGTGCCCCGTCGCCTCCACGGCGTAAACATCATGCGCTTCTCTTTTTCTTCGCTCGGTTTCGTTGTATTTTTTCACTCAAAGGCAAAATATATATCCTTGTTTCCAGTGATGATTTCCATTAACGGCCGATGATATAAGGTTCTGTTCAAGTATCTAGCAAACATTGTCAGCGAAGAAAATGCGAAATGAAACTATAGATTTTACAACGCCTTCTACAACCTAAAGACAGAACATTGTTATTGACGATATTCCTTATAGTAACTATATCTCTGAGAACACTAAGCAATAATCAACATCAGAACATAGAGAAATATGAATGATCAAAGCTAAAGAGGATGAGTAAAGCATGACGTATCACATCTAATTTGCATATCCTAAGTAGCATTATTCAAGTCTACGTGCTTAGAAATTAATATAGTGAAAATACACGTGTGGGGCATATCATGCACAAACGTTCAGTAATGCAGCAGCCACATTTAAACAGAAAAGACATGACAGTCGTCTGTAAAACGAATTCATTTTTTCTACTGTTGCTATCACTATTATTAGTGCTCAACTACTACTAATATCATTATCTTTATGATTGTTATTATTATTATTATTGTCGTTATTATAATTGTTATTGGTATTGCTATTATCATTGTCACTTTTACTCTGATTATGATTGCCAACATTTTTATCGATATCATCACTGTTATTATTACCATCATTATTATTAGCATTATCATTGTTATCATTATAATTACCATTACGTTCATCATCATCATCATTATCCTATTTTACTTCTTCCTATTTCTTTATCTTATCCTGCTTATGTAGGACACAAAAAACTATTATCTATCGGCTCCTTTGAAAAAAAAAAAAGTGTCATATCGTGGACCAAAATGGAAAGGGAAGTAGATTTAAACATGTTTGTACTCTGAAAGCAATTATAGCTTTAAAAAGTGGTTTGTGATGATAGTGACTTTTAACTATAGATTTGGTAAGAACATGAGAGATTTCTATATTCACATTTTATAGTGAAACTGGTTGATTTCTTCACTATACTAGCTGTAGTGAAGTTTTGAATTATGTGGTGGTGGTTCTGGTAAATTATTACTTCTACGGTTTACAAAGTTACCAAAAAAAAAAAAAAAAAAAAAAATCTTATTGTTCATATATATATATATATATATATTTTTTTTTTTTTTTTTTTTTTTTTTTACAATTGCTGTTAATTATCGGTGTGTAAAGTTCATATAGTTCATTGCCGTAATGATTACTCAGCACATGCTCATGAGGGCATGTTGGTATGTTGCCTGCAATGTAGGTCAGCATTCGTAGGGAAAAGCTTTTCATTCTTCGCCTAGAATGTGTCGGTAATATCAGTAATTAGATTACTCGAACCTGTAAATGAAAATATGAATGGCAGATATCTCATTTCCTCCTTGTTTTTCATTTTCATTATCATTTTCTTTAATTACCTTTGTATATACGTGTGTAGAAACTGGTGATTTCTTCACTATACTCACTGTAATTTGGAATATTATTGTTTTTTTTTTGTTTTTTGATGTGTAGAAAATCCGATAGTGTCTACACCGTATCTTCTCGAGGGAGGTATGATGCAGCCACGAGGTTACAAGCATTGATTTCAGAATTTTATATAAACAATAACGCTGATTAAAAAAAAAAAAAAAAAAATACATATGATATGAAAAATAATGACCAATCCTTTTTTCTTTTCTTTTTTTACGTTCTTTCATAATCTAACGTCTTCCTAAGAGATGTTTTTTTGTCTTGTGACCTGAGAGATCTCCATCCCAGACTGAGCCCCTATTAGGAATGGTCATCTCTCACCAAGCTCATTACTCTCTGTACGTTATTGATTTCATCTCGTTTGTGAAGAATAATAAAGATCTGTATTTATGAATGTTATTGAAGTAAAACTGTTACGACAATGTACTTGTTTCTTTTTCTTTCTCTTTTTTTTGGGGGGGGCAACCCTTTCTGGATCCAAATGTTTACTATTGCAACTCATTGCAATTCTAGGCCCGAGAGCAAGAATTCAATGTTGAGAAAAACGCCTTTGAAACTTTGCTCCGTTAATTGAAATCCAGCAAATACGAATCCACGAAATATCTTTTTTTTGTGTGTGAATAATCAAACTGTGTTGCATTAACATATTCTTTTAAGAAACATTTTTTCTACTTAACGAAAAGAGAGTAATATTTTTCATAACATTTTTTTTTTTTTTTACAGTAGTGCTTTCAAAACAAATCTTGCAAAAAGTTTGTTTGTTTCTTTTTTTGCTGATTAACTGATGAATTAAGTCATTTACTCCTGTTATTGTTTAGATAATTCCTCCTAATTCGATTTCTAGATTTTTTCTACCATGTTATGACTTAAAAATATAAATAAATAAACTTAATTTGACAATTATTCTGTAATATACTCACATCAAGGTTTTTTTCTGTAACTGTGAAATGTATTACCTGTCTACTAAAATTAGCATATTAACTTTAAGGAAAGTATAGTATAGTAAAAGCGGCCAACCTGAAGCTTTCTGTTGCCATGTACTCAAAATGCAGACATTTGCTGCAATCAGTCACGATTGGAATATAGGATTTTCGGTGAATTTCGAAGTAAAGTCAATTTAACACTCATAGAACCATAAATTTCCAATTCGGTGGTTGGTGGTTTTGGACAATGGCCCTTATAGCTCTCGGCCCTACACATGATATTCGTATTAACATCAGACATTTTCTTAATTCTGTGAGCACACACACACACACACACACACACACACACACACACACACACATATATGCCACATAAGGGTGCAAGCCAGTCAGTCCCAAGCCCGGTGAGGGATGGAAGCAGGAAGGCATCCGCTTGTAGATCAAAATCGCAAACAATATGGATAGTCCTCAAGGAGTACTCTCGGAACCTGACAGGGCGTCCTCCACAGGCAAGACGTTGGGCTTCGCCTGACCCATGTGGAAAACGTGCAAGGGTTTCTGCGTCAAGAACGGGCGTGGCTATAGAAGGTAGGTAGTAAGCTTCGAGTAAGAGTGAGGACAAAAGAAAGGCCACGAAAATGGAGAGAATGTCTGCAAACAGATTGTAGAGAGAAGAGAATATCTTTTGATGGACAGGAATGAAGACGGACATCCAAAAATAGCGACATCGTATGTTGTGGGATTAAGCAAAAAAAAAAAAAAAAAAAAAAATATATATATATATATATATGTATATATATATATATTATGTATTGTGCATATATATAAATATAAATATATATATATACATGTGCGTGTATGTATGTATGTATATATGCATTATATATATATATATACATTATATATATATATATTCATAAATTCATACTTATATATAAATATATATATATATATATATAGATATGTATATATAACATATACATATACATATATATATATACATATGCATATACATATAGACATATAGACATATACATAGACATATATATATGTATGTATACAATGTATTTGTATGTATGTGTGTATGCATGTAAGTAGACTATGGATGGACGGAACTACTCACCTCACGTACGTCCATGAATGTGAAAGTAGGTTAATGACGTAATCAATTACGGTCGTACATGGCGCATCATAATAGAAAGTAAGCATAATTAAAGGGATTATCATAGGATGGACAGAACTACTCACCCCACGATAATTGACCCTGTTACAGACGAGTGATCTCCCCTCCTAAGGAATGAAACTGCCATAATCAATAACAAATAACCAGGGAAGGAGAAGAAGAAGAAGAAGCAGACAGACAAACATGCGTCCAGCTGCTCACATACGCAAAGATATGCCAGATGCTGCAGATGACCCCCCGCCCCACCTCTCACCTCTCGCATCACGATATTCATCATGTTTGTACTTGTAACTGAATCGATAATTGACCCTGTTACAGACGAGTGATCACCCTCCTAATTCATCATAATCTATAAATGTCCCTCTAATGATGCCTAACACGCTCACCTGAAGTGTGTATCTCCCACTCCCCTTCTCTCCAAAGCAATAATAAGAATAAGAATAAAAGGACGAGGTAGCACACAAACAAACAAACATGCATGCAGCTGCTGACATACGCAAAGTCCGCGAACAGGGGAACCCATCCTTCCCATCCTACTGCCCCCGATCCACATTCCCCCATATCCCGTTACGAAGCAATCATGGTAAGAGTTAGAAGACGCAAACAAACAAATACCACAAAAGACCGATGGACATATTAGCTCACCCCATTCCCTCCCCCTCACCACCCAACACAAGTCCTACCTAAGGAGATAATACACCCCTGTGCTGGAGTGTTACAGGTGAGTTTATCACACCTATAGCTAATGAGCTGACACCCTACCTCTCACCCAGACACAGCGTGCCCGCCCACGAGCCACCGAAAGAGGGTAAAATAGATATTCTCAGCTGCTCTCCGGGTGAAATACGGGTCAAGGATATTGATCTGAAAGGGATCATGGGTAGTGATGCCTTCCGGCATGTCTTGACACGTCGTTTACCTTAAATCGCTAAAGCATCCTAATGTTAAGAATTCATTGCAGTCAAAAGGATTATAATATTCGTTGCTGTACTCAATATGCCTTTATTAATGTCTTCAAATATACATTTAGTACAAACAAACAGACACAAACACAAATCAAATCGGTCGAGTTCCATATAACGACGATGCTGTCTCGCCTTGAGGTGTAACCAAACAAGAAAAGGAAATCCATTTTAACCCTTACTAAAATTGATAATGTTCGCATTACGTAAATATAAGACAAAAATATAATTTACAGCCACACACACACATATATATATGTGTGTGTGTGTGTGTGTGTGTGTGTGTGTGTGTGTCTATATACATATAGATTTTTTATTTATTTATATATATATATGTGTGTGTTAGATTCATTCAATTGTATTTCTTTTGTGTTTATGGCTGTAATAAAACAACTTTAATTTTATTTGATGCCATTTTATTATATATATATATATATATAAATATATATATATATAAATATATATATATATATATATATATATATATATATCATGAAGAACGTATCAGTAAGATGTTAAACTTTGTCGACACTAAGTAAAATTTCACACATATAAAATATGTTTGATCTCCCCAACGCTGTGATACATTTTACTTCATCTAAGCCCCTTCCACGTTCGAGAACCTTCGCACGAGGCTCAGTTCTCTCCCGGTCGCCACACCGTCAACATCTCCACTCTTGACTGAGCTCCTGAACCAAAAACCGGAGAAAGAGAAAGAACGATGTGATTTAACAAAGTTAAAGTTGATCTCTCTTCCAATCATTAGCCAATATTTTAAGAAGATTCATAACATTAATTTACCCAGTATGATGTAAAGTATGTAACGCGCACGGGCGCCTGACATAATGAGACATTATCCAGATCGGTAGCACACAAATAATAGACCTCAGTACTATTATAATAATATAAATGTAAATTCAATATATATAATGTTAGAACATGTTGGAACCTTGTTCCAAGTGGCTGTTTCAGATGCCGATGTATCTTGAAGTAAGGATTTGATTGTTATTTATAAACGATTCATCCAATTGCTTTTCTTTTGTGGTTAGGATGAAACAACTTTAATGTGATAACATTTCATATATGACATGAACGTATCAGTAAGTTGATAAACTTTACAGACGTTAAGGAACATTTTACTAAGACGTACAAATTTGTCGAATCTCCCCGACACTACGACACATTGTGCGGGACCACTGTAGGTTTAGGTGTAAATGCCGATAAAATATATAATAAATATGATATAATAAGAGGAGAAATATGAATGATAATACACTTATACAAAAGTCGAATCACAAACCATTAAAGGTTGTTTGGATCACATGCACACATATGATACTTTACTTACCACTTATGGCTTTATTTAATTCTTCTTCCATTCTTGATCACAAAGAATAGCACAAAAGAATGATACACAGTCGTAAATAGGATCGAGGGAGAAGCAGGAGAGAAGTCTTCATAACTGTTCATTTTTGTTTCCTCCCCCAACCTCAGGCAACATTTCATACACAAAAACTTTGAAGAAGAAAGTATTCAAACGATACAGCGGCAGGAGAGAAAGATGAATAATATGATTCAACTTACACTGAACCATGTAGGTGTAAATGCCAATAAAAATGTATAATAAAGAGAAATGTGATGTAATAAAAAGGAGACATATGAATAATAATACTCTAATACAAGAGATAATAGGATTTAAAGGAGCTCTTTGTAGCTTGAATAGGCTATGTATAAGTGTCGACAATTACGTTCACATGTATGAAAAAAATCAAAGTAGTTTTTTCTTTTCTTTTTCTCTCCTGTGATAATAATAATAATAATAATAATAATAATAATAATAATAATAATAATAATAATAATAATAAAAATAATAATAATAAACTGCAAGGACCATCAATGTAAGTAGTCCAACGATTTATTTTCCTTTACAGTTGATGAAAATTAAAGATCTAAAAAATAATTAAAACATCGAGGAAAAATAAGACATCAAAAAGCAGAAGGAAGATAAAAGATGAATCTACAAAAACAGTGAATGGACTGGTTCTTCACCGTATACGGTGTGATAAAAAAAAAATAATAAAATATTCATGGATATCTGTATCAATATAATCGATAAAAAGTCGTTTGTTTCTATCAAGAAAAAAGAGATACAGACAAAGAAATTGACTACATCTCTGATTTATTTCGTCTTATGGATTCCTATTATTTTTTTGTTATCGTTGGAATTGTTAGAGATACTCGTGAAATTTATTATTATATTATGAAAATTAATTTCAAATGTATTTGATGAAGGAAATCTGATTTGCACATCTTGTTCGATCCACTTAGGCTGCCAGATGTCGTTATTTTTCTACATTTTTGCTCAGAATTCTAAAAACGGCAGAATTTAAAAGTGCAAAATGGGTTTACCTTATGGAGAAGAGACGAATAGTTGGAAAGTGACGACATTCTGCAACTGAAACCCGGTTATTGTATACTTCACTGCATTGCGTTTCCATTGAGATGGCATCAATTTAATAAAGAATTCGTTTTTCTTTGAGCATTTGGAAAGCCGCACTTCACTTCCGAAACGAGCAATAAGGACTGTGACAAATAAATGACAACTAAACTGTAAAATTTGCCATAGCAAAATTTATCTAAGGAATGTACTTCTGATAGATGCGTTCTTCAATTTAATAACAGATAGTGTGCGATGCATTATATTCATCGTTACTGACGATTTGCTATTTAATATCTAATTATTATTAATATTATTACTATTATTATTATTAAAACTTTAGCTCTATCATTATCGTGCCGGGAAACAAAACTATGCTGATATTTTGTATTTCCCTTTTGTTTACCTTAACATGAATGTGTCATTATATTTTTCCTATTGGCAGTAACAGCAAACAAAAGTTCCTCAAATTTACAAATGATTGCTATGATAACACTGCCTTTTACAATCAAATTAATTACGATTATGAACCATCGCCATGCTTCCTGCGGCTGTTTCAAATAACTGAAAGATATTAAGAAGATAGAGGGAGAAAAGATTAATTAAAAAAGTCAGAAATCACTGGAGAATGTTATGAGAGAAGGATATCTGCGAGTTAAAGACTGACAGAGAGAGAGAGAGAGAGAGAGAGAGAGAGAGAGAGAGAGAGAGAGAGAGAGAGAGAGAGAGAGAGAGAGAGAGAGAGAGAGAGAGAGAGGTGAAGAACAGAGGGAGGGAGGGGGAGAGGGAGGGAGAGGAAGAGGGGGAGGAGGGAACACATACGGGTGTAAATGAAGTGGACAAGCAACAAAGGTAATTGAATTGGAGTAGAAGGGAGAGGGAGAAAAGTAGAATAAAATAAATAAAAGTAGAATGTTTAGTAGAATACTTGCTTTTACAATATCTTTCCTCGTTCATTTTTCTTTTCCTTTCTCTTGCCTTTGTTAAATCTTCTCAGATATCCTTTGTGGCAAGGTTAACACTTTATATAGAGTTAATATAATTAGGTTTAATAATTGATGTATATTATTAAAATTATGTCGTATGAATCTATATATAGACTACTGAAGACTAATTCAAGCAATAATGCAAATGAAAGATTTGATTTTAGATGTGAATTTTTATTTTTTAGCTATTAGGATAAAGAGCTCTTTCTAATGTCAGAAATAAAAGTGATATAACATGACTATCATGATTATAAATAACGTAGAGTTCAGATCACGAAGCCTGAGGAAGTTTAATTAATATGTGGAGACGAAATTTGTATGCAATTCCTCCCGCACTCTACGTAATGCATGTTTATTAAGTTAAATGAAGAGTGCAGATCCCAAATGTATAGCATCAATTATTTAGATGATTAACATTTCTTAACCATTTTTTTGCAAATCTTTATTTACTTCTTTGTAACTCGTAATTATGTTCGATAAATGTTGTCTCTTTTATTGTCATTGGTGTTCGAATAACGTTATTATAATCATAAGATCAGCAACAAAAAATACCCCCCCCCCAAAAAAAAAAAAAAAAATCAAGGAATAACAATAAAATAAAAATAATAACAAACGAATAACAAAACAGGAACAGACGATGAGATAAACATGAAATGACAATTACTACGAAAAGAGTAACGCTTGTTTGATTTTTTTTTTTTTTTTATCTATGTTATATATATGCTTTTTCTGAATGACCCTTTAGTTATCATTGAAATGTGCAATAGAGAACTACCTAATTTACATATTATATTGAGCTGCGCCGTCTCTGAAATGGAGTTGGAAGTATAAAAAACCCGATTTCTCAATTACACTAATAGATCTTGGTGACAGCATCGGTATCGTCTCTGACTCGCACGTTGAAGGACCCAGGATCAAGACCAGAGTAAATCCTCTTTGGCTTCGGGGAAAGTTAGCAGATGTTTGTTGACACTTGCTCGTGTTTGGCGGTTCACGAGTGTTCTCCAAGGAGATAACGTCCCCCTCTCGAGGTCAGAGGTCACACAGGTCGGCAGATATGCAGAAAGGCAGCAACAGGTCACTTGATTATAATACTTGATTCTTCAATTGCTGGTTCTGGTTGACCGACTCGGTAGCTGTTTTGTTGAAAAAGAATACATGTTTGTAATCATATCCAAATAGATATACAAATAAAATTAATTTACGTAACAATGCAAAGGCATGTTGTGTTGGAATTTGCACACGCAATATTACACTGTAAGAGATGAAAATAAAAAAAAAACACAATATAAACTTTCCATTGAATGCAACATTTTCATCCATTGTTTCCGACGACTTGCAATCATGAAGTCAATATTTAGTACTTATCTGAAACCCAAAGTTCATGATAATTCCACTTCTCTCTATTTCTTGTTTGCTGTTCATAAGTCTTTTCGATTGCATTGTGTCTGTATTGTCTATACATACTTGAGTAAAGTTAGAATATCATCATAATTACCGAAAGGTTCATAAAATTTATTTGCATGCTCGTTTGCATTTTCCGTTCCCACTTTCTGTGAATTTTTGCAATCACCATAATTATTCTGTCAGTAAAATCTGTCAAATTAACCATTTATTCTGTTATTGTGAATGTTGCAATTATTAGTAATTGTTTGTCATTATGATTTGCATACTAGAATTTAGCAGCGTTCTTGATACCTAGATTTTTTTTTGTATAAAACCATTTTTTTTTTTTTTCGTCATTTGGTCATCAGTAATGTTATATATTATTTTGGCTCCAATTTATGTGAGATTTCTCTTGATAGTAAAATTTATGTTCTTACAT
>NC_061831.1:2649574-2662074 GCF_019202785.1 Penaeus chinensis
GAGAGAGAGAGAGAGAGAATAGACATAGAATAGATATACATACAACATATCAGTACACTATACATTATGTACAGGAAGCAGGTTTGGAGGCAAAGCCAATCTCATATCACTGCAAAATGTGCAAGACGCTCAAGTCGCATAAACTTACACATTACTTACTTTGTTGCTTGAAAACTGTACCCTATCGATCAAACAGCACTTTTTTCTTTATTTTACCAACTAGATAATATAATGTAAGCACAATGGCACAGCCCTTCAGGCATATACAGCCAGTGTCTGATTGGCAGCCTTCTACATAAATAGAGGCATAGCCAGTTTAGATAGCTTTTTGCAGGGCATGTACACTGCTCTGTAAATATATATTTTTTTATTATTCTTTTTTTGATCAAATCAAATCTCTCTCTCTCTCCTTCTCTCTCTCTCTCCCCCCCCCCCCCCTCTCTCTCTCTTTCTCTCTCCCTTCCTCACTCTTTATGTAGCATAGGCTATATGGTTAATTAATTCTCGCAAGTATCTCTTTGATTTTATCGTTTATTATAAAAACGCATATTTTTTGTATAAAAACAGGAATACTTATTGGTGTATATATCGCTGAATTGCTTTTCCTTAATATATGTTATCCTTTTCCTTCCCCTAACCTACGCAGACTAATTATGAAACCTCTATGTACAGTGGCAATATAATTTAATGATAGGAATGGGAATGAGTTTGTGCATTGTATCGCGTGTGAAATGATCGAGAATTTATGAATAGATTAATAAAAAAGAGAATTTATGAGTGGTATAATAATGATAATAACAACAACAACAACAACAACAACAACAATAATAAACATTTCAAGAATGTGTGTGCTTAACGAGTAATTCCCGGATTGGAGTTTCATCGGGACGTCGCCAGTTTTACTATACGATAGTGAAACCTAGGCACCATTTCATGCCTTGGAATCTCTTCTTGATGCCTTTTGTAACAGGTCGTTGCGCCGGATCATGGGGTACAGTTAGCAAGACCATGTGTCCAACCTGCTACTTGCACAATCCGCGATCGCTAACTCAGGCCATACAGACACCTGTCTCGTTTCCCACAGGATTATCCTGCCCACTAGCCTGTCTCTCTTCGAGACAACCCTGGGTAGAGGAGGCAAGTGGGACAACCTAGAAAGTCTTGGCTTGGGTAGATCGATCAAACCTTTCGTGGGTGAAAAAGTAGAGTGGATGCAGCTATGTACCCCCGTCGGCGTTAGCTGCCCAATAATGAGGATCATTATCATTATTGTCAGTATTATTAATATTATTAGTAGTAGCAATGTCATTCTTTTTATTATTATCATTATTATTTTTATCGATATTATTATTATTATAATAATTATTATCATAACTATTATGATTATTATGATAACATTATCATTTTTATAACTATCATTAACATCATTATTGTTATTATTATTGCTATTATTAGCATTTTGATTGTTAGAAATATTATGAGCATTATCATTGTTAAGAATATTATTAGCATTATATTTGTAAAGGATATTATTAGCATTCTTATTGTTAGAAATATTATTAGCATTATTACTGTTTAAAATATCATTAGCATTATTATTACCATTATCGTTGTTCTTACTGTCATTATTATCATTATCATCATTATCATTATCATTATCATTGTTATTATTATTATTATTATTATTATTATTATTATTATTATTATTATTATCATTGTTATTATCATTATTATCATTATTATTATTATTATTATTATCGTTGTTATATCTATTTTATCTTTATAGTTATTATTAATATTATCAATATTATTATCATCACTACTGTTAGCATTATTGTCATTATCATAATCATTATTATCATCACCATTATCATCATTATTATTGTTATTACTATTACTATTATTATTATTATTATTGTTATCATTATCATTATCATTATTATTATTGATACAATTAATATTATTATTATTATTATCATTACTATCATTATCATTATTATCATCATTATTATCATTAATTGTTATTATCATAATTATTATTATTATCATTATTATTATTAGTTATTATTATTATTATTAACATCATGATCAGATCAGATATCATCATTATTTTTATCATCATCATTATCATTCTTGTTATTTCTATCATTACTATTGTTATTATTATCATTATAATTATCATTATTGTTATCATTATTATCTTCATTTTTATTATCATTATTATTATTAATGTCGTTGTTGTTGTTAATAACATAATCAAAATCATCATCACATCATCATTATCATCACGATTCTAAGGATCATCTTTATTGTTATCAATGGCATTATTAAACTATTTTTTTATTACCATGATTATTATCGTTATTATTATCACTATCATTATCATTATCATCCTCATGATATTGATATGTATTGTTATTATTATCATTACTATCATTATTTTTGTTATCATCATCATTATTATCATTAGTATCATTAGTATTATTATTATTATTATCATTATTATTATTATTACAATTATTATTATTATTTTTATTATTATTATCATTACAATTATTATTATTAATATCATCATCTTCATTACCATTATTATTAACATCATGATCAGATAATTTTATTTCTATTGTAATTATCATCCTAATTAATATCCTTATTATCCTCATCACCATTATCATCATTATAATTATCGTTGTCATTATTATGATCATTATTACTATCATTATTGTCATTATTACTGCCGTCATTATAAATATCAATATTTTTGTCATTATCATTATCGTTACTATTGTCATTAACATCATCATCATTATCGTTACTATTGCCATCATCAGCATCATCATTATCATGATTATTATTATTATCTTATTACTACCATCATCATTGTCATTATTATTACCACTATTATTTTTTGCTACTAGTATCATCACCGTTATTCTCAGTATCACCATAATTGTTATCATTGTTATTATCACTATTATCACTGTTGCTATTATCATTATTTTTATAATCGCTAAACATTGCTGAATTATACAATAACATACATCAAGATAATTACTTAAAAGCACACCTTACTCTTAACAACTTTCATACCATCTTGTACTCTATATCAGTTACCCCGTTTTATCTGCTGGTCACTGTGTGTTTAATACCCTTTTTCAAAATAGACCCAGAGAAAGAGAGAGAGAAAGAGAGAGAGAGAGAGAGAGAGAGAGAGAGAGAGAGAGAGAGAGAGAGAGAGAGAGAGAGAGAGAGAGAGAGAGAGAGAGAGAGAGAGAGAGAGAGAGAGAGAGAGAGAGAGAGAGAGAGAGAGAGAGGGAGAGGTCATTTAATGTTGCTTAGATTCGGAAATTGTGACCAAAACTAACTTCAGTTTCATGTGTAATCTGGGTACAACTTAATTTATTCGTTAAAGTTATTTCGCGCATTAGGATATATCGGATGCAACCCTCGGTATTACGAACACGCAATACCGTTAGCAAATACGGACTGCACTATAAATGCTACATTTGTATGTATAGCAATGCGAGGTCTATGTAAAATTTTAAACCCATTTTATTTTCAAAGTTTTCCTACTAAACGAGACTTGTAGACTTGTCATCGTAGCGAATAATAACAGGGTAATTAAGGGCTAATGACTATTAACTGCTACTTTGATATCTTCCCCGTTAGCTTCACCGTCTGATGATAATTGAGGTCCTTTGCCTACAGCGAGAAGGATCAACGTTAAAGCATATGACACACGTATGTTATCAAGGACAATACGCTCATCCCACGCTCTGTGAACATATGTAGTATCTCATTATCCCGTTATGAGAAGTGACAATGACTGTTTAAGCAAAATACTAATATCACTCAAGATATCAGCTACGGAAGAGAATCACTCAGAGGGAGTAGATTATATATATATATATATATATATATATATATATATATATATATATATATATTAATTTATATAAATATATATAAAAGAGAGAGAGAGAGAGAGAGTGTGGGAGAGAGAGAGAGACATACGCACACACACACACATACACACACACACACGCACACACACACATACACACGTATGTGTATATATATATATATATATGTATATATGTATATTTATTTATTTATTTAAGTATATATATACACATTTAAATACACACACACACACACACACACACACACACACACATATATATATATCACCAAGATCTGATAAGAAAACCTTTTATAGTCTTCTCGCCGGTGACCTGGGGCCGCTGACCCTCTGGAGCGGATGTTCTCGCCGCCGCCTCGCTCTTTTGGCGCTGTTGCTAGACGCCAGAGAAGCTTAGTCATTGTTGTTGTTGTTGGGGTGGTGCTGAGGATGATGATGATGATAATGATGATGATGATCATGATGATGATTATCATTATCATTATGATGATGATGATGTTTATGATGATAATGATGATTATTATTATGATGATGATTATGATGATGATATTGATGATGATGATTATTATGATGATGGTGATGATGATGATGATTATGATGATAATTATGATAATGACGAGGATGATTATTATGATGATGATGATGATTATGATGATGATTGATTACGATGATGATGATGAGGATGAGGATGATTATTATGATGATGATAAGGATGATTATTATGAGGATGATTATTATGATGATTATGATAGTATGATGATTATTATTATTATGATGATGATAATGATGATTATTATTATGATGATGATGACAATGATAATGATGATGATGATGATGATGGTGTTGGATATTATTATCGTTATAATTATAATGGTAAGGTTAATAATACAATGACTTTTCTATAATATAATTAAAAACCAATATCACTGGAAAGCGGATTTCATTATTAATCTGAAGAAAAAAAATCCTCTACAGATTACTTTTTTTTTTTTTTATTATTAGTTTAGAGTAAAAATAATGTCTCCGGATTTCAGACACAGAAGACAGATATAGCAACAAAAAGAATGATATAACGACAAATAGATAATACTAGATTACGAGAGCATTTCGTGTCTTCAAAAAGTCGGTTGTTTATCTTTATAAAAGAAAGAAAGAAAAAAAAAAAACACTGCACTCGGCGCCTACCAAACATTTCTTTTCTTCGCTGAATTTCCTCTCACTCCAAGGAAAACTTCTGCTGCAGATGTTGAATGCAATGCTGATCCAGTTTACTGCAACCTATCAATGCGAGGCCGGATTCTGCAACATACTCACGGTTTCGGAGGCGGCTTGCGGTGTTGCCTGTCGAGTGATTCCCTGATTTGATTGACTTATGACCGGTAGATCGTTGTAGCTTTCATTATTGTTGTTGTTATTGTTTATAGTTTATTTGTGTGTGTGTGGGATGTTTGAGGTTTCGTGACATTTGCAATTTGACATGACCCCAAGTGTTTGTTTTTTCTGGTATTTTGAATAAAACTGGGTTTTCTTTTTTTCTTTTTTCTTTTTTTATCTTTTATTCTAATAACGACTTCTTTGCTATTGTGGCATTTTGAATAAAAATGAGTCGTCTTATTATCTCCTTTTTTTATATCTTACCCTTACATCTTTGTCATCAATATTTTTTTTTTTATCTTAACCTTATAGATAAGTTCAAATACACATTTCTCCCTCTCTTTTTTTAAATTACGGAGTTCCCGATCCGACCAACGACTTCCAACAAGGTCGTGACACAGAAACAGGGTCATTTTCCCAAGAAATACAAACCTCTGAACCGCTGGACTGGCTTAAGATGGCAGGTGTCACGCAGCCTTGAACCAACTGCCATAGTTCACTGATGCTTCACGAAAACAGGGTTATTTGCGAAGGTGGGAAACGGGGGTGTGATTCTTTTATTTTTCTTTCTTTCCTTCTTTCCTTCTTTCCTTCTTTCGTTTCAATTTCATGTGGAAATATCCTGCTGATAGCAGCATCATTATCATTATTAACATCATCGTCGTCGTTGTTATTATCATTATAATCATCCTTATCATCACTATTATTATTTGGATTACTATCATTATTATCATAATATTATTATCATTATTATAATAGTTACTATTACTATCATTATTATAATAGTTACTATTACTACCATCATTATCATTATCATTATCATTCTTATCATTACCATTATCGTTATCATTGATATTATGATAATCATAATACCATTGATATTATGATTAGGATCATTGTTATTGTTAGTATCATTACCATCATTATCATCATCATTAACACCATTATTATTATCATTATCTTTATCATTATCTTTACCATTATTATTGATAGTGTTGCTATTATTATTCTTATCATTAGCAGAAGCAGTAGCATCATTATAATTATCATTATCAGTGCCACGATTATATTCTCTATCTGTCTATCTATATGTGTATCCGTCTACCTGTATCTATCTACCTGCCCTCTATCTGTCTGTCTTTCTTGCTCTGTCTTTAACCCTCTCTCTCTCTCTCTCTCTCTCTCTCTCTCTCTCTCTCTCTTTATATATATATATATATATATATATTTTCTCTCTCTTTTTTTTATAAAGCCATCTCTGTATATTTATTAATCTCTGTCTGTCTGTTTACAATATATATATATATATATATATATTAGTCTCCATCAATGTTTATCTATCTATCTATCTATGTCTATCCATCCTCGTATACCTCCGTGTGTGTGTGTTCGGGTATCTGTATAAAAAAAACTTCTTTTGTATTCTTATAATCATTTATTAACAAAAAGTTAAACGGAAAAATGGTTCATCTTACGCAACACAGAATCACCTTAATCATGATATCAAAATATAATCAAAATATTTAGAGCCTCACTTGTCTCTCATCCTGTTTTAAGTTCGACACAGAAATTCAGGTAATCTCGGATAATCACAGGTTTTGGATAATCGAAGCACAGGTTTGATTCACCTGACAAACTGATCGCCCTCTCACTCGTTCACACATTCACACTTCATCCGTTCACATGTTCGCCCGTTCACTCGTTCCCACGTTCGCCCGTTCACTCGTTCCCACGTTCGCCCGTTCACTCGTTCCCACGTTCGCCCGTTCACTCGTTCCCACGTTCGTCCGTTCACTTGTTGGGTCGCCTCAGAATCCTGGCGATGGCTTTCGAGAAGTCTTGGTTGAAGAAGGTGTAGATGACGGGGTTGAGCGCCGAGTTGACGTAGCCGAGCCAGATGATGAAGTTGCTGAGCTTGGGGCCCGGGGGCGCGCACGTCGGGCAGAAGGGCAGGATCACGTACATCAGGAAGAAGGGCAGCCAGCACACCACGAAGGCGCCCATGATGATGCCCAGCGTCCGGGCGGCGCGGCGCTCCTTCGTCAGGGAGATCTTCCGCGTCCTCCGGATGACTTGCTGGATTTCGTTGTCGTCGTTGGGGAGCGTGAGGTCGTTTCTCTTGGCGCCACCGTCGTGCGGCGCGTCGTGGGCCGGGGGCCCCGCGTAGGTCCCGCTGAGGGCGCGGGCGGGGCGACCCGCAGGCGGCGCCGTATACGTCGAGATGTTGTCGATCCGCGAAAACCGGATGTTTCCGAGGTCGAGCACCTGGCTGTGCCTGGAGGCGCGCTTCCGGAGCCTGCTGCGGATGGAGCGGAAGATCTTGACGTTGAGGACGGCCATGATGAGGAGCGGGCAGTAGAAGGAGCCGGCGGAGGAGAAGATGACGTAGCCCTTCTGCGTGGTGGGCGTGCAGGGCGTGTCGCTCGTGAAGGCCTCGGGCCAGTCGTTCCAGCCGAACAGCGGCGGCAGGCAGATGACCACGCTGATGGCCCACACCAGGCCGATCATGACCAGCACGCGCCTCCGGGTTCGCTTCTGCGCGTAGTTAATGGCGTCGCTGATGGCCCAGTAGCGGTCGAGGGCGATGGCGCACAGGTTGAGGATGGAGGCCGTGCAGCACAGGATGTCGATGGTGAGCCAGAACCTGCAGAGGTGGGGGCCGAAGATCCACTTCCCGAGGATGCTGTAGACGGCGCCGAAAGGCAGCACGAACACGGCCACCGTCAGGTCGGCCACGGCCAGCGACGCGATGAAGAAGTTCTGCACGATCCTCAGCGGTCGGTACGTGAACACGGACAGGACGACGAGGGCGTTCCCGAAGATGGTGAAGACGGTGATGGTGCTGAGGCAGACCACCGTGAGGACGAACTCCCACACCGGCATCTCGATCTGCACGTCGGCCAGCATGAAGCCTCCCCCCGACCTAGACACGTTGAAGGCCGAGTCGGGCTGACTCGACACCGTCATCCTGCTGTCAAGAGCTGACACTGGCTGACTCTGGGCTCCTCACGAAGCCGCTGACTTAAACTTCTGAACTTATCTCCTCATCCTGTGCTGGCGCTCAGGTACGCGTTTCTCACAGAGTTCTGTCTGGGAGGAAAAAAATGGAATGTTTATTCACTTCATTTTAATTAACATGTGATTTGCATTTAGCAGCAATATCATAAGAAACAAATAATCAAATTCAACTAATAGATTAAAACGAATATAGAAGTTATATATGCCGCTTTGCTACGGAATTAAGAAGTGCCTTTCATTCTGTTTGTCTGTTTGCTTTGCTTTCAAATTTTCTTACTTGAATCTAATATTAATATACTTCATGCACAATGCCAATAAAGGCTTTTGCATTGTAACTTTATATTTCCCCTTTGAGACGGTTTCGCATACGCTGAATTACCTTTTCTAGTATCATGTGCAATGAGGATTGGGAAAACAGATATAATAAGAATTACAATATTACGTTTGAGTACTGGTTGTTTGGATGCCCTTCTTTGCAATAATTTATTGTTTGTATTGTTTATGCTTCTTGGAAGTGAAAAATAACTTGCAAGAGAGCTGTCAAACAGCCTATATTAAAACGTAATATTGTTCTTTTTTTTATCTCAGATTATTATCAAAGCAATTCCACGAATAGCGATACAGGCTGTACTTGTTCTCATTCTCATTTAACATCCACCAAATATATAACACACAATAAAACTTACACGTCAGTAGAGAAAAATCGTCATATTTTCCATCCATTCCTTTCAGTACGTGATGCATGGGATAAAATAACAGATCACAGTGTTATCCAGAACGTATTGTATCCGCCAAGTCCTCTGGAGAACAGTGGAGCGCTAGTCTAAACGAGTCAACTTGTTCATAGGTCGGTGACTCTCCTTTACAGCAATAAGGAAATCACTCTCTGTTCTACACGGTCATCATTACTGAATCTATTTACTGCATTACATATAGAAAAAACAACAGCAACAACACAGATTTCCCGGCATATAGCCATCCCAGACGAACACAGCAGACGAACACGATGCACTATCCTTTAACACCAAAAACAAAACAAAAAACTCTTTCAATGCACAAGATCGTCATAGAATTCCCCCTTCTCTCTCCCTCTCTCTCCCTCTCTCTCTCAAGAAAAGGCCTCTCAGTCGCCACGCCTCCCTCACAAGCGATTCACACTTCACCCTCGAGTCCTCGGGGAAAACTAGGCTGGGCGGCGTAGTCCCTGCAACTCGAACGCCCATTATCTCGAACCAGGTGGCCGCCGGAGCCTCGTCGTTGGCTGCTTATCTTGAGGATTTCCGCTCGAAAGATTCATTTTTTTTTCAAAATTATGATCTAGCTGTACACGTTTACATGACGAACGTTGCATTTCAGACTCGGATGCAAACTGTGCATGATTGTGATAATCAGCATGATCACGCATACTTACATACGCGCACACACATATATATACATATATTCACATACGCTTATGAATATGTATATATGAATATATATATACGCATATAAATATACATACATATGTATATATATACATGTACATATATATGTATATATATACATATAATATATATGCGTGCGTGTGTGTGTGTGTGTGTGTGTGTGTGTGTGTGTGTGTGTGTGTGTGTGTGTGTGTGTGTGTGTGTGTTGTGTTGTGTGTGTGTGTGTGTGTGTGTGTGTGTGTGTCTGTCTGTCTGTGTGTGTGCATATACATACACTCACGCACACACACACGCGCACACACACACACACACACACACACACACACACACACACACACACACACACACACACACATATGTATGTATGTATGTATTCATGTATGCATATATACATTTGAACATTGTTCATTGCGGCATATGTAGAAAAAAGTCTGAAAGAGAATGAATGTCTTCACAGAGCAAGTGATGTATTTGACGTGTTTCGACCATGTCTTCATTAGAAATACATGTATAAGCATGTATTTCTGATGAAAACATAGTCAGATATATCTCTTGCTTTGTGAAGATATTAATTCTCATTCATTCCGTTTTCTACACACACACATACAGATAGATAGTTATATAGATATAGATATGTATATATTGTTACGTACACATTCTCTAGCGGCAAACAATAAGAGCGGAACCATTTCATCCCACTGCTCGTCTGTCTCATGACAGTAAATGCGAACCATATTTTTCAATGTTTGGTGATACGCGCTTGACACACGATGCTGTACGCCCATCCGCTGCATAGCTGCCTGAAACGCCTTAGAGAGGAAGTTACTGCCTTGATCACCCGAGGTATCCCGTATGTGCAGAAGAATTGAGTGAGTTCTTTGACTATTGTCTTGCTACTAATCTTACGTACAGGGATCGCCTCATGATATCGGGTGGAAGAACACATAATAGTGAGGAGGTAATTATTGCCGGACTTTGTTTTGGGGAGCGGGCCAACACAGTCTACAATTACGTGACTAAAAGGTTCAGAGATCGCAGGAATCGGATACAAGGGCGCTACAGGGATCTGCTGGTTAGGTTTTCCCACGACCTGGCACTGATGACACGATTTACAATAATTTGCAACATCTCTACGTAACCCCGGCCAATAGAAATGGTTCATTATTTTTCTACACGTTTTGTTAATACCCATATGACCTGACAATAATGAATCATGAGCAAGGCTAAGGATCTGTGACCTGTAAGGTGTTGGGACAACGACCTGGTGTATCACGTGCCATTCGTCTCCCGCACCCACGTGACGAGGCCTCCACTTTCTCATCAAGACGCCACCCTTCTTATAATAACCCGCAGGTATACTGACACATCATTTTCTGACCCAGCTAATTCAGCAATCTTACACAGTTCTGCGTCACATTTCTGCTGATCTACAAGCCTCCCTTTATCAGCGGAGAAGCCACTTAGCTTGTCATCGCAAGCATCAGTCTCGTGGCTACATATTGAAGCTTTATCACCACCTCTCACGTCAGTTCCATCACCACATGCCTTGCCTTTAACAAACACGCACCGACTCGCACGAGCTGCCGTGGGAAGGTCGTTCCCGACACGGCCAGCCTTCCGCATGGCTCTCGTGACCGCGCAAGCAGGGAACACGTCCATGTCCTCTTTTGCAAGCTGTTTACCGTCGTTTAGGTCTGGAGTACTTAGAATTGCTACATTAGTTTGGGGTTTAGCAAATACCTTTTCTCCTGCCAAGTCATTTGCCAATATAAATGATACACCTTCTATGGGAAATTTAGGCACCACTCCCACAGTTACTTCTTTATCAAAGAAATGAGATTTGAGATTAACTTTATACAACGGAGCAATCAGATGCCCGCACTCAACACCGGCTATGACGACATTGGCGTCCGAAGTCTTCCCCGCTAGCGGCAATACACCTTCTAAGAGCAGTGACTGCGACGCTGCTGTATCTCTTAATATTACAATAGGCTTTCCGCCACTTTTATCACCAACCAGGGATACTCTTCCTTCTGAACAAAACGGTTTGAATTCATCCCTTACATTTCTAAATCTATCTGTATCAGGAAGCAAATTGACATCTACTGGACTTTTTACATCTTTAAATCTTGTGCTGGCAAGAGCTACGGGAACATCCTTGGACTTGTTATCTTTCAAGAACCAGCAATTGCTGACAGTATGACCCAACAACTTGCAATTAAAGCATCTGACTGATTTCTTTCTATCATTACTGGAATTATGACCAGGGCTGGTGGTCTCTCTTTTATCACTTCTAAATTCATTCTTGCCTGTCGGCGAAGTGGGTTGTGGTTTTACAATAGTCTTAGGACCCTCAACACTTATGTGGATCAAAGCATAATCTTCTGCCATTCTGGCAGCTTCATCTAACACTTTTACCCTGTTTTCATTTAAATATAGCTTAATTCGGTCAGGTAGACATTTCTTAAATTCTTCTACAAGAATTAGTTGATATAACTTACCATAATCATTATCCACTTTATCACTCTCACACCAAAGAGAAAGCAAACCATCTTTCTCTCTAGCAAAATCTAAAAAACTTTGATTGTCCCTTTTCCGTAGATTACGAAACTTTAAGCGATAGGCTTCCGGCACCAATTCGTATCCTTTCAACACAGCCATCTTCACTTTATCATAGTCACGAGAATCCCTCACTGACATTGACATGTAAATTTCTTGAGCCTTACCGGTAAGGACAGATTGAAGCAGCACCGTCCATTGTT
>NC_061831.1:2669942-2677442 GCF_019202785.1 Penaeus chinensis
GATGTCCATTCTCATACATACATTTTCTACATTTAACAGAACAGTCTTCTTGTTCGAATGATGAATATTTTTTTGTTACATATTAATTTTAAAAGGTAAAATACATTACTGTAAGGTGTGTATTGCTTGAGCTGTCACAGATAACATATAGAAAGAGATAACTTATATAGGATTACTCTGAGAAATTATCTTAGTGAGCAGAATAGACTAAAGGCAGTACACGTCACAACATGTATGCCATGAATTGAGGTTTACAACAGTTTCCAAGTGAATCTTGACTTTATTCTGGACCTTTCACTCACCCCCCTTAGCTTCTGAAGTCGTCATAGTCCGGTGGGTATTACTTGTACTTGAGTATGCAAGGAGGAGGAACTTCATGTATTATAGTCTTGAGTTTCTCTCTCACTTCCTGTTCCTAGATGTTTAATGTATGATGTAATAATCTCAGTATGGTGAGGAAAGTCATTGAAGATGGTGAAGAATTCATGAAAGGTGTCACATTCATTCTGGTAGCATTTGTGAAGCGTATACTATATACTTGGTTGTCTTCATCTTCTAATTCTTTTTCCTTCTTTCTTTTTCAAAGATGTCCAAATAAATCTTGTTTTGTAGAATAGAGTGCATGCCATTTCATATATGATGCAAACATGAATATGATATGTTTATCCTCAGAAACTGATGTTAGAGTTATACAGTATATATTGAGCATAATTCGATGAGATCACAGTCCTGCACAATTTTACATGCAAGTGAATTGGCCTTCTAATCTCCTTCCCTTGGAGATCTTGTATTGGTTTAATATGTTGGAAACTGGCTTATAGCCAATGCAGTTGTGATCACTAATGGTGATATCTTCACAAATAGCCTTCCCTTTGCAATCATTATTGCTCTACATTAGCTCTCCATCATAGAAATCTGTCAGAATATTTCAAACCATGGCACTTTGAACAAATCCATAATAGATTTTTTAAAATAAATTTCAGTTTTTACTTTGTCCAAAGAGGAATTCTTAGTGGATTTGCAAAGTCATTATATATTTACTCTGTTCTTGTTGTGCTCCTTGCCTGCTGTCTGTCTAATGGGTGCATATTTTCTCAATACTTGAACAGTTTAAGGGACATGGCTGTATGCCTGGGATAATGACATAATTATGAAGAATTTTGGACAGGTTCATTGTTCAGGTAGAAAGGAGTAGTATTTCACAGGGTTATTGTTCAGATAGAAAAGGGTAGTATTTCACAGGGTCATTGTTTAGGTAGAAAATGGTAATATTTCACTGGTTTCTTTTAACAGTGCTTTCATCCTTCTTATATATTTATCTCATCAAAGTCTTCTAATCAGCATTGTAAAGTTTGATCAAGTCTAGAAATGATGATAGAATAATGAAAGTTAGCTTATTTACTAAACCCATCCTACATTGTAAGAACAGGACACCATAAACATTAGATATTACTTACAAACTTTCATGTGGTCACTATTTCTGCATGAGAACAGGCATACAAGCTGTTGTTTAGACAAGATGGTGCTCTCCCACATTTGACATGATTATTAGGGAGTAGAGAGTACTTACTTCAACTTTTCATTTAATAATACTTAAATTTGAGAAATAATATAAATGAGTAAAGTAGCCAGACTAATATCTATATTTCTGTTATCTCTCTTGCCTGTCCATCATGCTAGCAAGTGCTCACCTAGCACTTGCTAGCATGATGGACAGGCTGTGAAAGGCCTACAGAATCAAGAGGTGAATTGGCACATACCTCAGGCCACTAATAAACTTCAAAGCAAGATCTGTCAAGTCACGTACAACATTCCTGGCCAGTTCAGTAAGAAGTCTGCAGAAGATACACCTGTCTAGTTAAGAAATTTAAGAAAAATGCCTGACGACACTTTGAGTCATAACTTTGGGTGAAGTAATCAGTTAACACTAAACTATTTATGAAAAAAAGGATTGTAATTTGTATATTTTAGGAAAATTAGTTTTGAAATTAGGGATTAACCTTCTGGTTATGATGGCATAGAGGAGAATAAATTTAAAAAATGTTTAAATATCTATGTTTTTTTTTTTATGGAAATCCATTTCATTTATATCTGAATATTTTCTGATTAATATTTGCATTTCTTAGGACTGAAGGTGTGACACCCTTTAGAAAATAATCTTCATGTAGGAATTACAAAGATCACAAATTGTAATACATAACACAATATTAATGTGATAGAAGTAACATAGGCAGCATGCAAATGAGGCCCACAGCTGAGGCACACATCAAAAATGAGCTACTACTCTCTCTCTCTCTCTCTCTCTCTCTCTCTCTCTCTCTCTCTCTCTCTCTCTCTCTCTCTCTCTCTCTCTCTCTCTCTCTCTCTCTCTCTCTCTCTCTCTCATCTCTCATCTCTCTCTCATCTCTCTCTCATCTCTCTCTCATCTCTCTCTCATCTCTCACTCATCTCTCACTCATCTCTCACTCATCTCTCACTCATCTCTCTCTCATCTCTCTCTGTCTACCAAATGCAGTACATGCAATTTTATTTGAATTCCAGGCAGAGAGTAAATTGAAGTTTATCATACTTATTAAAAATCTTGATAGAGAACATATCTTGCACATAACATTTTAAAAAAACATTATATATTGTAATCTAGGAGGATAATGGGCAATAATATGATATCAAGGATGTCTCCGCCCCATTCTTTGTTGTATATGCTGATACTCAAAAATAATTTCTACTTTTAGGAAATTAATATACTAGCATTTCAGATAAAAGTAATGTAAGAAATCATATTTTACTTTTTACCAATTTATTTTTAAAGTTATCAAACTATATAAACAACAATAGATATACCAATAGTCATGATGCATTATACTGAAAGAAAAGTCGTAATAATATCAAACAAACAAAGAAAAAAATATAATAAAAACAGAGACAATGTTTAATTGCCAGAATTCAAACACCATAACAATCACAAACAAACAAAAAAAAAAAGGAAGTTTGGCAAGAGCCCGGCCATAACTTTTTCCAAATCAACAGAGATGAACCCCAGGCCCTTTGCCGCCAGCCCGCACTACAGAAGAGAGGAAGGAGCCGTAAGTAGCGCTGCCAGTAACTGCCCCGGGGTCAGCTGGGTTATTACGGGTGGTCTTCACGGTGAAATTTCTCCCTGCTATTTGTGGTCCTGTAACGTCAACCTCTACTATGTGCCAGTCTGTGAGCCTGATAAGAATTTTTATTACCAGAGAGATAAGAGAAATATAGATATTAGTCTGGCTACTTTGCTCATTTATATTATTTCTCAAATTTAAGTATTATTAAATGAAAAGTTGAAGTAAGTACTCTTTAAAGTAGATGTACATTAAAGGTATATACATGATACATATAAGTATGTCAAAATTAGTATAATGTAATGAATGATAAAGTTGTTAATAGAAACCTGAACAGTAGCTGTAGTTGTAGTAGTAGTAGTAGTAGCAGTAGTAGTAGTAGTAGTAATCATAATCATAGTTATAGTCATAGTCGTAATTATAATAATATTAATAATAATAATAATAATAATAATAATATTAATAATAATATTAATAATAATAATAATAATGATAATAATGATAATGATAGTAATAATAATAATAATAATAAAAAAAAAAAAAAGACTCACTTTGGATCAGATACCAGACAACCTTGTACAACGTCAAAGCCCAGATTATGTCCTGCCATTGCTGCAGCGGCCATGGTGTTAACATTGTTGGGCGCAAGGGGGCAAAGGCCTCGCACAGGTCCATCATAGAGAGTCACCGCGTCAGTGCCACAAATTTGCTCATTTTTTGCTTTGAGTTCCCCTTCAAACTTAAAGCAACTTGGATGCTTCTTCATGGTAACTTTTAGTCCCTGTAAGGAAACGATTTTTGGAAAATGACTTTGCATGGAAGATTTTAAACTTTATCTTTAGCTTTCTGTGCTAAGGGAAAGAGCATTTAAAGGATGTTGCAGTGATGTTTAATGACTTTAACGATTGCCTTGAATATTTGTTTAGATCATATATAAATAACTAGGGAAGTCTGTTCACATATAATGTCATAATCTATATTATTATCATGTAAATGTTTTATACTGATGAGAGAGAATATAATTTCCCCTTTCCAACTTCAGTCCCTCATAGCCTTACTTATTGTAATTTGCTTAAGTTCTTCACCCTGTTATTTCAACAAAACAAATCATAATTTGCATAACCTTAAAAAGTGATTCATTCTTAAACCCAAGGAAACATGTATGATTTCCAACAAGAAGCAAAAATATAGACCTTCAGTGTCCCTCTATCAGCCATCTTGAGTATATCTTCAGCACCCCAGAAAGCGCCAGCCGGAACATAGAGCCCGTGGGAAGTTGCTGCAGTTCGTAGTGCATCTTCAACAGGTTGTGAAGCTAGAGCTGTGGGCGACCCGACTAAATAGTCTGCAGTATTTAGAAACATTGGTCCATACTGCAAGAAAGTCAATGTTAGTTTGTAGTGACTCCTGTGTAAATTAAGTTAAATATGAACCATTTAAATTTCACAACTTCACATTAAATGGTCTAGCTTGGTAAGTTTGCAGGTCAGGCTGTCAAAGCAGTTTTGTTGAATATTTAACTATATTATAAAGTATTTTAAAAGGGCATTTGCAAATATTCAAAAGGTTATATTAATACTGACAGAATTGTTGCAGTCTTATTCTCTTAGTTATCCGGTAGGTGTTATTGGAGGGTGTATCTTCCTCTTAATCTATGGCGGGCGAATATTGTAGATCAGGTTACCTAGGTTGGCTGATGGTTCGGGGTTATAATTACATTGTGGGGTATTCGTTTGTGGATATGCTCTGTGGGTGTGGTAGAATTTGGTAAGGGCTGAAAGGTGTTCTGGGGTATGAAGGGGACGTACGTGGTGAGTGAGGGATGCCACCTGGACGAGCATGGAAATAGTATTTGGGGGATAGTAGATTTGGGGGCAATGCAGAATAGGTGGAGGGTAGGAGGAAGGGGTAGGAATTGAAGGGGGCGGGAGGGGGGGAAGGGGGAGGATGGGGAGAGCAAGGGAGGAGGACGGGGACATGTGGGTAGGTGAGTGGGAGCAAGCGCAAGGGAGGTGGAAGGGCGGACGGGGGATGCATGGTGGAGGATTGCCGACAGGGAGGGGGTCGAGGTAGCGAGGACGTCAAGATGATGGCGGAGTACAGGATGATGCAGAGGAAGGTGGAAGGGGATCAATGGGAGGAGGACGGCAGGCAGAACGGGGCGAGAGCGGGGTTCTTCGGGTCGAGAGTGGGAGAAATGAGTAGGGTGTGAAACGAGGGCGGGGGGGGTGTGGTGGAGGTGGTATCGACGCAGGAGAGGAGGCGTAGGAAGTGAGAGGAAGTGAGGGGGCAACGATGATGGTGGGGGCACAGCGGGTGCTCGGTGAGAAGGGGAGCCCTCGAACGTTGGGATTGGGAAGCGCCATCCGACAGGGTCAGGGGGGGGTGCAGGGACGAGGGGAGTGATGAGTTAGGGCGTGGGGGGGAGAAAAAAGGAGGACGTCGGAATGCAGGGCAAGCCCGTGGAAGGTGGAGTGGGCGGGAAGGATAGGGTGGGAATAGGCGCCAGAAGGAGGCACACACCACCCGGACACCGAGAACCCCCCCCCCCCAAGCTTCCCCCCCCCCCCCCCCACCCCGCCTTCCCCCCGTCACCCCCCCCCCCCCCCACCCAACTACAATAAAAAAAAAATCTAGCCCCCACCTGGTGATGAGGTAAGAGGTAAAAGGAAGGAGGGACGGGCAGAGATGGAGAGAAAGGGAATTAAAAGGTAGAGAGAGAGAGGGAAAGATTAAGAAAATGAAAGAGAGAGAGATAAGAGAATGACAGAGAGAGAAGAACGCAACATGAACAGAGAGAAGAAAGAACGAAGCAAGAAGAGAGGGAACAAGGCAACTGACGGAGAGGCACACAGAAAGACAATGACCTAGAGAAAGAAATGAAAAGAAAGTGAACAGAGACAGAAAAATGAACGAGAAAGGAAAAGACAAGTTCAGAAAATGAAAGAGAGATGCGTTAAGCAATGAAAGAGACAAGAGAAAGATTTACGAAAATGAATGGCGAGAGAGTAAGAAAATGAAAGAGAAAGTAACTTGAAAGAGAAGAAGCAAAGCTTACGAAATGAAAGAGAGAGAGTAAGACAATGAAACAGAAAGAAAATGACCTCGAGACCGAGCAAGCTTCAGAAACTGAACGAGCGAGCGTCGAAATGAAGATGAAAGGGAAAGATATAACGAAAATGAAAGCGAGAAGAGGTCACGAACATGAAAGAGAAAGCAAAAATGTAGCGAAGAGAAAGATTACGGAATGAAGAGAGAGAGTACGACAAGACGAGAAAGAAAATTGAAAGAGCAAGCACCACGACCGAGCACGAGAAAGAGCACGATTCGAAAAAGCACGAGAACGCGGCAAAGATTCAGAAACATGAAAGAGACAGAAATCCGAACATGAAAGAGAAAGAGAAAGATTAAGAGTGACGCGAGTTCGGTAAGACCCTGCAAAGCGTCCGACACTGCAACGCGCGCGCGCTACCGCAAATGAAAGCGCGAGACGGTCCGCCACTGCCAGAGCCAGACGAACACGATTCAGCACCGGACAGCTGCGCGCGTACGCAAATGCACAGAGACGCAACTGCCGGCAGACCCGCAAACGCAAGAGACAGAGCCCGCTTACGAACAATGACACGCGCAGCGAAGATTCCGTCAAAAACACTCGACGGCAAGCGCAGCATAATCCTGCCAGCGCGCGATTCACAAATCCTCTCCTCCCCTCCCTCTCTCTTCTCCCTCAACCTCCCCATCCCTCTCCCTCAACCTCCCCATCCCTCTCCCTCTCCCTCCCCATCCCTCTCCCTCAGCCTCCCCATCCCTCTCCCTCTCCCTCCCCATCCCTCTCCCTCAACCTCCCCATGCCTCTGCCTCTCCCTCCCCATCCCTTTCCTCCCCATCCCTCTCCCTCTCCTCCCCATCCTTCTCTTTCTCCCTCCCTACCCCATCCTTCCCTCTCTCCCTCCCCCCCATCCCTCTCTCTCTCCCTCCCCCCATCCCTCTTTTTCTCCCTCCCCCTCCCCATCCCTCTCCCTCCCCCTCCCCAGCCCTCTCCCTCTCCCTCCCCATACCTCTCCCTCTCCCTCCCCATCCCTCTCTCTCTACCTCCCCCCATCCCTCTCCCTCTCCCTCTCCCTCCCCATCCCTCTCTCTCTCCCTCCCCCCATCCCTCTCTCTCTCCCTCTCCCTCATCCCTCTCTTTCTCCCTCCCCCCCCATCCATCTCCCTCCCCCTCCCCATCCCTCCCCCTCCCCCTCCCCATCCCTCTCCCTCCCCATCCCTCTCCCTCCCCCTCCCCATCCCTCTCCCTCTCCCATTCCCTCTCCCTTCCTCCCTCTCCCTCCCCCTCCCCATCCCTCTCCCTCTCCCATTCCCTCTCCCTTCCTCCCTCTTCCCACATGGAAATAATTGGCCC
>NC_061831.1:2679942-2689942 GCF_019202785.1 Penaeus chinensis
ATCACATCTGTATTATGAGCAACCGACATACTTCTGTTCGCAGGTCAATATATGATTTATATGCCTTATAAACTTTGTCCTTCTTATCTCTCGTATCACATGTCTCTCGTATGTGTCATCCGCTCCTCAGCCTTCCCTTGTCCGCACATCAATTAGGACCGACATTCAGCCACGTATCCTCACGCTGTTCTTTCGATTCCTCATCACATGACGCGCCTCACGTGCTAGATCGCATATGAAAAGTTCTATTCACCAGCATTCGCTTACAATCATTCACCGTCGCTCTTCCTTTAGCCCTGCCCGGCTTGCTTACACACGTTTTTTCAGAGTGTCATGTGTAGTAACATGGCGTGATATAATCGATCAGTAGCACGGTGACAGCCACGAGTCACGTGCCAAGAAACGGGCGACGGACGTGACACACAACGGGCAGTGACTTGTCAGATGGAGATGAATGTGGCTGAACAATCGTGGGTGTGCATGTACGCATTTATTAGTCTTTATGTGCGCATCTTGGATGAGGAATGGGTGCAAGGAAATAGTAAAATGGCTCATGTGATTTAAAAAGTGCGTATGAATATGAATATTAATATATATGTATATGACACATACATACTTAGATAAACACACACACACACACACACACACACACACACACACACACACACACACACACACACACACACACACACACACACACATACATATATACATACATACATACATACTTATATACACACGTGTGCGTGCGTGCACGCGCGTGTGTGTTTGTGTCTGTATGTATGTGCGTGTGCATGTGTGCGTGTGGGTGTGGGTGCGGGTGCGTGCGTGCGTGCGTGCGTGTGCAGCACATACATACTGCACACAAATATCTATTTTCCAATATGTAATCAAATACCTCTTCAATCTCAACCTTAAGAACAGCCTTTAAGATACTGTCACACATGTAGCTCTCCCAACGGATTTTATCTTCGTGACGGCCTACTGTAATGCCCTCTGTCTATAACGGCCATCAGACAAATTTTCTAGCTATAATTACCGCATTTGGACATTTTTTAATGACTCATCCCTTAGTGTTTAAAATCATTTATAAATTTACAACCGATAATTTAAGCTCTGTGCAAGAAATATGTTAGTGGTAATAATGCATAAATGCGCTTTCCGTGCAGAGTGTGACACCATGCACCATGCAAGTTGCACTCACCTAGATGACCGTAACCTACGATGCCAACTCTTTTGGGTGCCATCACAATCTGCAGATCCTCAACTTGACACTCAACAGTTCTGTCTCTCTCTCGCTTTCTCTCCTTCTCTGCTGCTGTGATGGAGATGATTTGAATTTATCTGGAAGGGATTGATTGGTCAGTACCTTGATTTGCGCGCGGGTAATGATACCTCACGTGATGATACAGGTGTCCGCGGAGGAAAATGCGAAGGTGCGTACCTCAGGAATGAACGTGCAGCGCATGGAAATCACAAGGAAAGTTCATGTGGTAGGGCGGTTTACAAGTAGCAGGGGATAGACTGAGAACTTGTAGTGGTAGCTGTGAGAGGCGGTGTACCCAACCCCCTGCCACCCAACCACCCCTCTACCCACTCCTGCCACCATCCTTGGCCTGGGTAGCGACAGAGCTCCTAGCAAGGTCATTGGGAGAGCCTCGCGGTGTCTGCTGGTAGGAGGGTGAAGGACGTTTCCTTGCCCATCTACTCTCGTGTTTATTTTCTCGGTAAAAAACAGGGCGAGGTTACAATGCTCCTTTGTCATGCATGCTTTACTCTCCGCAAGCTAGGAGCGAGTCTGAGTACGAGTTTACAGTACATGTGAATGTGCGCGCGCACGCTTGAAGGTTCGATGCGTCATAAATACAACTGACTTGGTTGATATGAATATATTATGAAATCCCCATATTTGGATCGTGCATAACTCAAACAAGAATGTAAATATAATAGAAAATAAAAACATATGAGGAATTCCAGCCCCGCAGACAACCAGCATCCACGGAATCATATCTAGGCCAGAAATGACGTCACAAATAATATCCGTCTTTTTGTCCCACGCACTGTACTGTACGTCTACCTGTAACGCCCTTTTTTCCCCGCTGCGTGTCGCAATACAGGGAATACACAAAATGTTAAAGACTGACTTCTCTTATAAATCGTATATGTTTCTTGTCAGTGTAATTTTATCATTTGGTAAGTTCTTTCGTAATTTACTCGTCTATGAAAACTTTTTCACGTGACGCGGAGGATCGTGGAAACAAACGTCGACCCCGTTGCTTTAGGTCGTTTAATGTGTCATCTTTTAATGGATTTAGATTGTTTAATGGAGAGAAATTTGCTTTGGGGTTTGCGAATTTCAGACCAAGGGTAATACACTTTCGTCACCAAAGTACATATTTTTTCACAGAAAGTCGTTAATACGGAGATATCCGGTTATCTAAACTGATTCACTCTTCCCTGTCTGTTCTTTGTAGACATATGCATACAGAGCATACACAGACACAGACATACACGCAAGCACGCACACGCACATGCACGCGCGCGTGCGCTAGATAGAAAGATGTAGAGGTACTGATATGAATATATAGATAAATATGATAGACATAGATAAATATAATATAAATTGATAAATATAATACAGATATAAATGTAAAGATTAATATGAAATAGAAATAGATGCAGATATAGATATATTGTAGGTGTGTATATGTGAGTGTGAGCGTGTGTATGTGTGTGTGCGTGCGTACGTGTGTGTGCTTGTACGTGTGGGCATGTGTGTGACTGTATGTATTTGAGTGCTTACATTAAATGTGTGGGACCATATTTGAGCATAAGAATCATCTTAATAAATATAAAATTTTGGAATACACGTAACATTTTATTTTCTGCCGCTGACCTAACAAAGTACATTTGACACACAATATTCAATTTAACAAAGTTATACATAGCTGACTTATTTCAACACAGGGCATGCACTATCCTTTGCACAAGTCACCCTCAATTTGTGTCCTTTTTCTGTATCTAATAAATCGAATGCTTTCTGTACTACAAGGAATACGAGACCACGAATCAATTTCAGTTCCTCCTGAAGATATTTGAGACGAAATCAATATACATAAATCACGGAGGTTGTTTATAACAGTGCTTGCAGCAACAACGGGAACAGAATGATAAAGCAACAGCAAAAACAAGAAAACAATGATGACTCTACAGTTTTCAGTGCCGGCAATAGGAAAAAAAATACTGTATATTTCCTTTACTCATTGCCGACAATGCCTGCTAGCTAAAAATAATGGTGAAAGAGAGTTATATGACGCAAATACATAGAATAAACAATATTTGCAGCTAATTACAATGGTGAGGCTGTTGGCTAGTATGATCATAATATAACAAGCAATTTTAAAACAAAAATAAAGCAAAAAATATGTATATTATTAATGATAAGTCAAACAGTATCCACAATATTAATGATTCTAATGATAACAACGATATTAAGTCAAGCGACGGCAACTGTTACAGTTATCCACAATAATAGCAACACTAATAGTACGTAGTATTGATAACATTACGTTTGTTCTCACCACCAAACTGATAGTCATGGCAAATAATAATTTTAGCCTATAAACAGTTACGTGTATAGGATGGTAGGATGTTTTTGTTTTTTTGCTTTTTGCGCTATGCACTCATGCTATCGCAATTTGTGCAATTGATTGGATGAAAAGGTTAATTGGATGCAGCGAATCGAAGGCTGCAGATAAGTCGATAGTGGGGTTCCATTTTAAACTTCGCGCGACTTTTGAGAAAGATAAATTTTGCGGGATTTGATTGGTTCTGTTATTTGTGATATATTGGGAAAAACAGTTTACTCAGAAATATATAATTTAACGTGAAAGTCGCATTTTTTCTCTTCTCTATCCTGTTAGAATTAAGAAATACATATTTTCTTTACGTTGTGCGCTTCGCACGATCTGTAGATAACACACCTTTTTCCTCTACGCACATTATTTCATAGGATTTTATTGAATAATTCCTCTAAAATTACGATTAAACAAAAGTTGCAAAACATCATGTTAATCTTTAGTGGAGTAAACTTTTAAGTGTTGCAGAAACGAACATTTCATTGGACGTTCAGTTTGATACGACGCTACCATTGGTCGGAAAAGATGGGAAGTTGTCCCTGATTGGCTGCGTAGTGCTTCCTTGCCTCCTGATTGGTGGATCGCGGGAACACCTCTGCATCGCCAAGGAGCGTGAAAGCACGAGAGGGTAACTCTACGGAGCTTTATATTTTCTCCGTCTGGCAAGCGATATCCGAGAACCGCTGTCTTTTCTCGCTTGCGGTACATAGATGGCGCTAGTGACGAGTGAAAAACTGAAGGGGATACTTACTTGAATTGCGTGTTAATTCGGGCATGTTATATATTGTTCATTATTTTCTACTGCCGTTATGATACACTACCCGTGCAATAAATGATGTATATGTCATATACAGTATACATGCACATCTACATGTGCATGTGCGGACATGTACCTGTATCTTTATCTATGTAGTGTGTGTGTGTGTGTGTGTGTGTGTGTGTGTGTGTGTGTGTGTGTGTGTGTGTGTGTGTGTGTGTGTGTGTGTGTGTGTGTGTGTGTGTGTGTGTGTGTGTGCATATATATGTATGTGTATATATGTGTATGTAAACATATATATATATATATGTATATATATGTATGTGTATATACCTATATATGTATATACGCATATATATGTATATATACAAGTGTGCATGTATATGTGTATATATGATATAGCTATAGATATACATATATATCATATGTGTGTATGTGCATTTACATATGTAGGTTAATGTGTGTATATATGTGCGTGTGCGTGTGTTTGTGTATGTGCGTGTGTTTGTTTGTGTGTGTGTGCGCGCGCGCGTGCGTGCGTGTAGGTTTGTGTTTGTGCATACGCATATGGAGATATATAAATAGATAGATTGGTAAAAAGAAAGATTGGGTTTTTATGCTTGAGTAAGCCTGTGTGTGCGCGTGCATACATGTATGCATAGAGTGACCAACTTCCCGTTATCGGTGCATGCTAAAATCTTCGTAGAGGTCATCACCGTATATGGAAGCATGTAATCTCATTCCATCTCTCTCCTCATATCCAACTTTCAGTCAAGGTGTGATTTTCCTTGATCAAGGACTCGAAGGTTTAAAATAAATCTTGCAAAATATTGTTTAGATTGTGTCACTTATTTCAACTTTATTTTCTTATGATTCTACGTAAACTCACGCCTTGTGTATAATCTTTACCAACCATCGACATTACGGAAATGTGGTAGCTTTCCACTTCGGAATGATAAATCGATAAAGAAGATAATTTTGTTTCAGATACATTTCTTGCATACAAATTCTTCGATAATTTGATAAGGTGGAAGACAGCTGAAGTTATGAATTGAAATATACATCTTGCAAATCTCTAATCGTTTTGAGAAATTACCTAACCTGTACCATATTGATATGAATTTTGCCCTCCTAAAATATAAGCAAAAACAGTCAAACAAATGGCTTGTGATTTCTTTAGTTAACATTTTATCACTGTGCAAAGGTCTGTCTAAATGTCTAGCCTTCCTCATTTCACTATGTTGGTTCTAACGGTCTCTCTTTCTGAGCTTCTAAGAAAATCTACAATTGAGTTTCTGTTCATTCACACCGCTGTGTACACTTACTCAAATATAATTTCAAACACGTCACCTTAGCCTCGCACCCTTTCGACAGTGACTATTTCAGGCTTTTCATATTCTGAAAACGTACTGATCCACGCCATGCCTAGGAATAGTTTATATTGGCAAGACCGACTTCTTCATTATTCTTATATTTTTATATCTACTCTCAAAAGTTTTAACTTCATTCTTTGCAGTATTCCAGCAGAACTTTCCCTGTATTCTACCGTGAGTTGAATATTTATTATAGGTACAGTCTGCTCATTGTTGCTTTCACCTCTTAACATATAGATAAAAATGCAAATACATGAATATATAAAAATGCCTCACCCCACGTGTGTGTGTGTGTGTGTGTGAGTGTGTGTGTGTGTGTGTGTGTGTGTGTGTGTGTGTGTGTGTGTGTGTGTGTGTGTGTGTGTGTGTGTGTGTGTGTGTGTGTGTGTGTGTGTGTTTTGTGTGCAAATGTATGTATGTGTGTGTATATATATTTATAATATATATTTACGTTAGATATATGCTAGTGGAATTCCTAGCCCAAACCATAGTCCACAGATCACGAGTCTGATCATCAGATTTTCATTATAACTCCTTACCTTATTTGGAGTTCTTCGTCTCTGACTATATAATGAACTGCTGGTCTGTTATACCGTTTACTTATTTTTTCTATCATCGCCCAGTGTAGTTATCCTTATACTGCCGAGTGGAGTGGTTATGTTATTTATTCTTCCCCAATAGCACTTTGCCAATTAACCTCGTTCACACCTGCATTCAAATGCCAATCGAAGCTACTATTTAGGGTCAAATAGAGCCTGATGTGCTAACAACTTTTAATATTGATGAGATTTAGGTTGTAAATTATACTAGTGCATTATATTCCAGATTATTAGCTGTTTTTTTTCCGAAAATTTCCTGTTATAACCAGAGAATTCCATCGTTACTGGTCATTCTCTCCTTTAGTTGTCCGTCGCCCAGCTTAATAACATAGAATTGCTAACTTTGCCTTTGCTGTTGGTTTTCTGACTACAAGTTTTCTATCATGATTTTCTGAATTGTGTTTAACGAAGAACTATGTCGATCTAGGTACGGAGAAAACAAGAGATATTAAGAAAAAAATACAAGAAAGTAGATAGATTCGATTGCATTATGCAGGTAAAAAGGACGACAGGGAACGTTATGGGAAGTGATGAATATAATCCCTCTCTTCAGAAGTCCCGTCTTTCATATTTTCTTATGGATATAACTCCCAAATATAAATTCTAACTCAAGGAAACGAGAGAAAAGAACGAAAAGTAAAATAAGTGCGAAATAGAAGAGTCCATCCTCCAAGTGCCTGAGAAAACCCAATACGTCCCCACGAGAGAGAGGCTTATGAATATCATTCCTAAAAGAAAAGAATAGAAAAAAAGGTAGAAGAAAGCCCAGTTGAAAAAAAGAAAAGAAATAAAACCAAAGGCGAAATAGAAGAGTCCATCCTCCAAGTGCCTGAAAAACCCCCGTCCTCTACGTCCCAACGAGACACGCAGAGAGAGAGAGGCTTATGAACACCATTTCCAAAAGAAAAGAAAAGGAAGATTAAAAGCCCAGCTAGGAGGGAGGGAAAAAGGGGGTGAATAAAAAAAAATCAAAGCCAAAGGCGAAATTAGGAGAGTCCATCCTCCAAGTGCCTGAGAACCCCTGCCTGCCCCCTCCCCTCCCAACCCCTGGTCCTCTGCGTCCTGTTGGCAACGTTCCTCATCACCCTCACCACCCTCATCACCCTGGAGAGTGTGGTGTGTGTCTCACCCCGCCCTCACTACACCCTTCCCTGGCTCCAGTGTTGAACATTTGCAACCCACCGAGAGTCAATCGCTGTTTGGAAACGGTGGATGAGAGAGAGAGAGAGGGAGAGAAAGAGAGAGAGGGCGAGAGTGTGAACAAGGCTTTGGAGGTCGAGCCATTTTTTAATCGGTGGAAGGAGGAAGGAATACAGGTGGATTTGGGTGGAATACAGGTGGAGGAGTGACGTGTTGGAGCTCCTTTATTTGGTGGAGGTGGTGAGTATGGCGGCTTTGTGTAAGGTGTAAAGTGGGGGAGGAGGTGTTGGAGGTGAGGGAGGGAGAGAGGAGGAGTTTTTTTTTTTTATTGTTGGAGGTGAGGGAGAGAGGTGTTGTAGGTGAGGGAGAGGTGGAGGAGGAGGAGGTGCACAGGTTGTGACAAATTGAAGCTCCTGTCTCCCGGATTTTTTTTTTTTTTTTTTTTTTTTTTCCTTTTCTCAAACGAGTGTAAATATCATGAGTATCGTAAGGGTGATAGCTCTATGATTGCATACTTTTCCTATATTTATTTGTGGGTTGCTGTGATATGTACTTAGAGAAACAGGCCAGTGTTTATATATTGATTAAAGTGAGTATTTACACTTCATTTTCTCAAAGGAGATCCTCACTCTAGATTTCCTGCAGTTAATAACATCTTTAAGAGTGAGTAAATGGGGTCATGTGCCTGTGAGTGTAATTATCAAGGATGTTAGATATTTATGTGGGAAAAGGAAGGTCAGAGGAATAGCCATTTGGTTTTAAACATTCATCCAACGCATTTGTCTTCATTAACTCCAGGAGTGGAAATTTAGGTAGTCCCGAGAAATAGAAATGATGAAGAGGTGATAAGGGAGGGGATTAAAGCATTTCCGAGGAATGTGCAGAATCCCCAAAATGGGGCAGATTAACTGTATTTGCATCATATTTGCAATGGATGTGGTAGATTGCATCACTTTTAAAGCCATGCTGCAATTGTTGCATTCTTGGCAAGTGTGTGTTTAGTCCTTTCAGTGAGTGTGTTTGTTTTCTGGTTTCCACACAGGCATGCTTGGAAACCAGAATACATGTGGATTTTGTTTTTTACAAGTGCTTTTGTGTGTCTGAGAATGAGTGTTTAGGCCAATTTTTAAGACTGTGAATCTTGAATGACTAATGCTCTCTAGTAATTTGAGAAATGTTGTAGTAATTATGAACATTCGTATTCAAGTTCCTGCCGAACTGGACCTCAAGTTCAAGAGAAACTAAGATATTATAGGCGGTAATGTTAGGAGAAACCAATTGTGACTACAAAATAATCATTATTTCTCAATACACTAGAAATTTGCTAGAATCTATGATGGAGAGCATACAAGTGAAATCCAATGTGATAGAACAGTGTCAAACTTCATTCTCCGGTAAAAGTCGTCAAACCTCCACTGTACATGTTTTGGCAAGATAGTGCTTGGATTGGTTCTTTAATTAATGATAAATCACTAGGGTGGTCTACAAGCTATATCTTTGGAGCAAATATATTATACATTTGGTAGACTAGTTGGCTTTTGCTAAAGCACCAAGAAGTATGGAGTTGGTAGTGGACACCAAGCTTCTTCTAAACATGAACTATAAAAGTCAAATGTATAAGATGTAACATAATGTTGATATATTTTCTCTTAAACAAATTTATAAACCTTTGTTATAATCCGAGTCTGATTTTAAAGTTGAAGTGGAGAAGTAATGATGGCTACAGTTTAACATAATCCTTAGCCCAGAATGACATTAACACGAATCAAGATCAAGTTCATCTGCCGACTGGATCTAAGTAAATGTCAATAAATGAAATTGATGTAAAAGGAATTTCAGAAATGTGAGAACAAATTGTTTCTGACAAGAGCAGTATATCCATGTGGTTACTTATCCAAAATAAAGTTGCATCAATTAGAAACCTTGACCTCAGTGCTTTAGCAATACCTAGCAAATCTCTACCATATATTACCAAGATAGAGCATATACTAACCTAGGTCCTTATTTGACAATAGATTCCCAGAAAGATTTACAACCTCCTAAATTGTCAGAATATATATGGCCGGCATATGTTGTTCTTTGTCTCAGCAATTGCACGTGCTACAGTAGTTATTGTTTTCAATATTTGAGCCATTGTGTGTCACCTGCACAGATTATATTATGCTGCAGCGTGGGAGTTTTATTCCTTTATAATTCCGAAGCTAATGTTTATTTTTTTATCTTCAAGCAGTTCAATTCTCATTAGTTTTAAACCCACATTATTTTTAATATTGTATTACACAGAAAATCATAGACTTGTACATATATTTTAGGGGGGGGGGAGACCTAAATAATTGAGAAATACAGTCCGGAAGTGTGCATGATTGATTGTATATACAAATGTATTGAATATTTTTTTCATGTGAGTTTCTCAGTATTGAAGAGAAAATGGAAACAATGGGAAGGCTTAATCACATCAGATTTTTATAAATCAAGGCTCGCTTGTGGATATGG
>NC_061831.1:2694942-2704942 GCF_019202785.1 Penaeus chinensis
TAGAAGGCCACCGCGATGTCCCTCTTTCGCAAGAGCCCCAAGAGCCCCCAGGAGGTGTCCAAAGCCCTCAAGGATGCTCTCACGGCACTCGAACGGTCTGACAAAAAGGCTGAAAAGGTCAGTGGAAAAGTATGTGTCACCTTCATTTTTTATTTCTTTGTGTTTGGCTTTTTGTGTGTGTAATATGTTCAGTTCAGTTGCTGGCACTCACCAAAGCTTTGTTTTCTTTGTGTGTGGTGAAATATGTGCATATATGATGATGCAGATGTATGAAAAAATTACTTTTATAGCATTAAATCTTGATTTGGATGAATATTTCTTTTATCCATATTCTTTTTGGTTTATCTCAATATCATATATCTAAGGAAAGTTTGTAAAGTCTGTATAATGTTGATCAAGTTGAATTTTATATGTATATGTATCTATACAGATTGATATAGATAGATAGATGTAGATGTAGATATATTATTATTATTATTATTATTATATATATATATATATATATATATACATTTTTTTTTTTTACATTGTTATATATTCTTTCATAAATATAACCTTGGTTTTCCCATTTCTAGTAATCTGTTATATAATTGGTACTATATATCCCTGAATGTTGATAACAGTCTGTGATAGGATTGAGATAGCAGTCTACACTTACAGATTTGGAAATTTAGCAAAATAATGTTTAGTAGATAAGAATAACTTCATAATAATAATTTAGCTTTTTGTAAATTTATATGCTGATAATTTATGGAATCATGAGTATTCACATATATAAATATAAATATAAATATAATGCGTGTGTGTGTGTGTGTGTGTGTGTGTGTGTGTGTGTGTGTGTGTGTGTGTGTGTGTGTGTGTGTGTGTGTGTGTGCGCGCGTGTAATTTGCCAATAGAAAAAAAATATGGTAATTCAAAAAACAATTATCAGAGCAAGGTTGATGAATTTAATGAATATGAAGCTTTGCAGCCAACAGTACCAGTTTGGATAGCATATTTTTACCCATATGTATAAAGTTGTACCTTATTTTTCAGGCAGATTGTATTTTCTGGCAATTCTTGATATTGTTGATGTAAGATTACATATGTGATTTATTATTTTCACAGTATACATGATTTCTTTCATGTAGCTATTTATCCATTGAAAATTGATCTTTATACCTGTGAATATTTGAAGTAATCATTGCATTAATACATATTCTTAGATTACATGAGCGAATTTCCTTAATCTCCTGTATAAGCTAACTGTTGTTACTGTCTTGATTTCATAGAGTGCTCCCCATGTCTTTGTCAGGCACAAGAGGACACTAGCAAGAGCCTGACGCAGATCAAGACGATGCTGTATGGCACCAGTGATTCAGAGCCTCAGGATATTGTGTTAGCACAGCTTGCTCATGAGTTTTACAACAGCAATATGCTGCTGCTGCTTATTCATAACCTTCACAGAATAGACTTTGAGGTAAGTTCTGGCTGGCTCTTCTGTTTTGTTCTGAAATAATGTTAAGTGATTGATTATAAATTGACTTTTTAAATCTTGATGCTGAGCTTATGTTTTTTTGTGAAGATGGCCTCAGGTCTTCCTATGACATTTTCGAAAATGTTAGGTCATTGAAAGGTTCTTAGATTGAATGTGCACTTCTTATATTGAGACTGTCAGTCCTTGACCACTAAAGCATATACTTTCTGTATAGACTAGACTTATTTAATGACATTTTCACAAAGTTTCTATTCTGTTGTTTGGAGTAAAAATTCTTCAACTAAAATTGCTTTTTCTTTTTAAAACAATACCTATGCACTATTTCTTATGTGCACAGTTTTGAGTTATAAAGTTTACAATAACAGTTTTTAAACACATTTTTATGCTAGAATAATTGTAATATTTTTTTTGTTGAAAGGTAGTTATGAATGTTATTCCATTGAAATGCATATGTCCATCATTAATTATATTGTGACACTAAATGCAGGTAATGTATTATCTCCACAATGCTGACCAGAGAAAGTTCACTCAAGAGAGGTTATTCATGTGATGTTTGTAAACATGTTTAACCCAATGCCGCCAGGGAAAATTAATATAAAATGGGTAAAATGCTGTGCTCATTTTTTTTATTTTTTGTGAAATGTCTGCTAGTGCATAGCCACAAAGGAGTCAATCAGTTGACCTTGTGACCTTACCTGATTTGAATTGGTGGGAAAAATGTATTTTTTGTTAGTGCTATGAATATCAATGATGGTATTTTTATTATAAACATTATAATTACTATAATGTTATAAACATTAGTAACAGCAAATTAAGATAACGTAAAATATTTTCGTAAACCAAAGAAAAGGGTAAACGGGTGAGACAGGCAGTACTCATAACTGGCTCATTGGTGACTTAGTACAATTGTAGCCATCTATGTGTAAAAACAATCGAACAAGTAACTTGCAGTGGGCATGGCACGTACGTACACGTCATGCCCTTCAGCATTGGGTTAATGGGCTCCTCAGATGAGCATTAGTCATTCATTCTGATTCACTCTGTATAATACTTGATAGCTCATCAGGAATTCCCTTTACATTCATTCACTTGTACTTGATACTGATTTATAAATTTAAACCAACTTATGCATTAGTATGCCAGACTGAAAAGAAATTAAGAAGTTATCCAGTATGCTAGGGTCAGATTTATGCATTGCTGGCATTTTCACATACATTTAACATAAAAAAAACTTCCCAGTAGAACAGAGATACTAATGTACACATGTCCTTCACAACAATTTATGACTTGTACCATTAATCTACCTAATGAGATGCATTGATCTTAAGTGTATAATCACTTTGTTTTGCATTTTTAGGGCAAGAAGGATGTTGCTCAGATATTTAACAACATTCTGCGGAGGCAAATAGGGATCCGGTCCCCAACAGTGGAATACATCTGTACTAAACCTGAGATTCTCTTTACTCTAATGAAAGGGTAAGTGTGCTCATTGAATGAAAGTTTGAAAGAAATTCAGAATTGAATGAGAGAAGTTCAGTCATTCACAATTCTCTTGATGAATGTGAGCATTTGAGTAAATTCTGTGCGAGTAGTTTTCCAGCGGAAGTCTCGTGGAGTGTCCGGATTTTTTTTCCAAAGGCTATCAAGGTGATTATCAGTGAATGTCATTGTTGCCATTTCCTCTTGTTGATTTCCAGTTTATTATTCAGAATTTAGACATTTACACTGGAAGCAAGTGAAAAAATAGCTTTAGGTAACAAACTGTTTTTGTATTTGTAAATTTGTAAATATTCTTCTATAAAACGAATTTGTATGTATAAATAAGTGATAATGGTAAAAGGTGCAAAGATCCTACACTGTTATCATGTTGGTATGATGTAATAATGACAGATGCCTAATATTATTTCCTGTCATTCAAAAGTGTGTGTGTGTGTGTGTGTGTGTGTGTGTGTGTGTGTGTGTGTGTGTGTGTGTGCGTGCATGTGTGTGTGTGTGTGCGCGTGCATGTACGCACATGTGAGTATGTGTGTGTGCATGTACGCACATGTGAGTATGTGTGTGCGTGTGCATGTGCGCACATGTGAGTATGTGTGTGTGCGTGTGCATGTGCGCACATGTGAGTATGTGTGTGTGCGTGTGCATGTGCACACATGTGAGTATGTGTGTGTGCGTGTGCATGTGCACACATGTGAGTATGTGTGTGTGCGTGTGCATGTGCGCACATGTGAGTATGTGTGTGCGTGTGCATGTGCGCACATGTGAGTATGTGTGTGTGTGTGTGCATGTGCGCACATGTGAGTATGTGTGTGTGTGTGTGTGCATGTGCGCACATGTGAGTATGTGTGTGTGTGTGTGTGTGCATGTGCGCACATGTGAGTATGTGTGTGTGTGTGTGTGTGTGCATGTGCGCACATGTGAGTATGTGTGTGTGTGTGTGTGTGTGTGTGTGCATGTGCGCACATGTGAGTATGTGTGTGTGTGTGTGTGCATGTGCGCACATGTGAGTATGTGTGTGTGTGTGTGTGTGCATGTGCGCAGATGTGAGTATGTGTGTGTGTGTGTGTGCATGTGCGCAGATGTGAGTATGTGTGTGTGTGTGTGTGCATGTGCGCACATGTGAGTATGTGTGTGTGCGTGTGTGTGTGTGCATGTGCGCACATGTGAGTACGTGTGTGTGTGTGTGTGTGCGTGTGGGCGTGTGTGTGTGTGCGTGTGTGTGTGCGTGCGTGTGTGCATGTGTGTGTGCATGTGCGTGTGCATGTGCGCACATGTGTGTGTGTGAGTGTGTACATGTGCGCACATGTGAGTACATGTGTGTGTGTGGGTGTGTGCATGTGTACGCACGTGTGTGTGTGTGTGTGTGTGTGTGTGTGTGTGTGTGTGTGTCTCTATGTGTCTGTGTGTCTGTGTGTTGGTGGGTGGGTGGGTGCATGTGTACGCACATGTGAGTGTGTGTGTGTGTGTGTGCATTTGTACGCACATGTGAGTGTGTGTGTGTGTGTGTGTGTGCATTTGTACGCACCTGTGAGTGTGTGTGTGTGTGTGTGTGTGTACGTGTGTACGCACATGTGAGTGTGTGTGTGTACGTGTGTGCGCACATGTGCATGCGTGTGTACGCATATGCATGCCTGCCTGTTTGCCTGTGTGTGTGTGTGTGTGTATGCGTGTGAATGTGTGCACACATGTGCGCGTGTGTGCGCACATGTGTATGTGCATGCACGCGAATGCACATGTGTCTGTGTGTCTGTCTTTGTCTGTGGTTTGTAAGTTCTAGTAAATTTAATCCATACATAGAAGTTTACTACACATGCTTATATTTATATATGTACATGTACACAGAGTTGGAAGTACTTCCTTTATTTTAAGACATTAAAACTGTCCTATACTTGTGTATTTATATGCTGTAGCTTTGTTTTATCGTATTGTGTTATCACGTTTTAGCTCCTTTTTCTTATTTTGTTACAATTTAATTCTCTGCTTAGTCATTATTTGAAAGATAAGAGAAATGCACACAAGATTTGAATTTAGTAATCGCCACTGACATTGTTTATAACTGTGGTTTGGCATTGCAGATATGAACACCAAGACATTGCTCTACACTGTGGCACAATGCTTCGAGAGTGTGCCAGGTATGAGGCTCTTACACGAATTATTCTGTACAGTGACGACTTCTATAACTTTTTCAAGTATGTGGAAGTGTCAACCTTTGACATCGCATCTGATGCCTTTTCTACGTTTAAGGTAATTATTGTTTGTGTACTTGAGGGGTAACTTGTGTCATTGTTCTAGAGGCATTACTTTTTGATATTCATTTTGTGTGAACTTGTGCATATATTTGTGTGTGTGAAACATGTACCTTTTCATACTATGGATGTTATATACATTTTTATTTCTAAAGGTATTGATTTTTTTTTTTTCTGTGAATTGCATATACTGTTCATCAGATTTATTTTTGTGCAGATTATGTGAACATACTTGTAAAGTTAGTTTTTGTTATTACAAATAATGTGGAAAAGGAATGGTCTTAGTCAAATAAAAATAGGTAAATAGATAAATAAGCAGTTGATTTTTGTGCAATATGTATTAACATATTGTATTAATGCTACTTCTTTATCATTACAAATTACATATGTGGTTTCCCCATCATGTTGTCCACTTCTTTTTCATGTATGATGGTCACCATTACCACCAAAGCTATGTATGTTAAAAGGGTGAAATTCTTTGAGATTCAGAATAAAGGCCTAAAAAATTACATACTTAAACTCTGGTTTCTGATAATACGTGTTGTTTATATCTTTGGTGTAAAACATCACAGAGTTGGGAAATGAAGAAAATTAAAGCTTTACTCAAAATTTTTGGTCCATTCCTAATTGTACAATGTTTTTAAGTCTTCATAACAGCTAAGATAATGCTTATTTTATACAAATCGGAAGATGGACCAATAGATCAATTTTATGGTACTGTTGTATGGTTATTTTAACATAGCAATATTTTCAGGTGATTTGAAAGTATTGGATGATAATGAAATTCCCTTCTTCCATTCTCATCTTTTTTAAACATTATATTTAATATTTGCTCTTTCTTACAGGAACTCCTGACAAAACACAAGATGTTGTGTGCAGAGTTCTTGGAACAGAATTATGACCGAGTGTTCTCACAGTATGAACATCTTCTAAACTCGGAGAATTATGTGACTCGTAGACAGTCACTCAAGTTACTTGGGGAACTTTTATTAGACAGACATAACTTTTCTGTAAGTATTTGTATGGTATGTGTGCAAAATATGGAGATAACTCAGTGAGTGATATTGGGAGAGAGGGAAAGTAATATCTAAGAATGTGTTTTATAACTGTACAATATTTTGCAGGTGATGAAACGATACATCAGCAACCCTGATAACTTGAAACTGATGATGATAATGTTAAAGGAGAAATCCCGTAATATCCAGTTTGAAGCCTTCCACGTGTTTAAGGTCTTTGTAGCCAACCCCGACAAGCCCCGACCCATCTTGGAAATCCTCTTACGGAACCAGGACAAGCTTGTCGAGTTCTTGACGCGCTTCCACACAGACCGCTCCGAAGATGAGCAGTTCAATGACGAGAAAGCTTATTTAATTAAGCAGATTAAGGAACTGAAACCTCTTCCCCCGGACCAGTAGTAATAGTGAACTAGAAGAATTGAGTGGCAGCGATGGGAGTAGCTTGGGCAAAGTCTGGGCTGCTGTTGATTGAGCCACGTCATTCGCACTGAGAGGCTCATGATATAAGAGGAGCTCCCTTCAGAAATATGACAAACACCCAGTCTTGCCCTTCAATCAGTAATTTCAACATTGTTTAGCTTCCTCTATATTATGCCTTAGAGAACCTCAAGCCCTGCTAAGGGGTTACCTGAGGGATTGCTCATAGCACGACCCTTCATAGCTGCTGAACAATTTCTCCTTGTTGAGGACAGTCAAAGATTGCAGTGTAGTCATGGGCTTTTAAAAACTCAGCATGTTGTTGTCCATGTTGGGGCCAAAGTGAAGCTATTATGTATTCATCCTTAATCCTGTTGTGGAGGGCATTCTAGCTCTTATCTTGGAAGCAATTCAGTGTAAAAGAATAAGCAGAGAATAAGGTTAGGAGGCAAGGTATCTGTTTTTTGCCATGGACAGTAACAATATTTTCTAACAAGCCCATGGTTTGCTTGGAAATATTATAAAAAAGTTTCCTTTTGGATGGAGGTGGAACAGTATGGATTATTTAACTAATACTAATTGCTAGAATTTAGAGAGGTATCATTATTCTAAATTATAAAATATTGAGTATTGTAAGTGATGCTGCCACTGTCAAATTTCATGAAGAGTAATGTCCTTTTATAATATTTGTACATAAACATGTGTGGAAAGGGATGTGATTTATATTGGACAGTGTTGGTAAAATATTTAGAGTTAATGATTCCTGCAAAGCAAATGTTGTTCTATGTCATATTTGGGTACTTAAGATTCTTTTAATGGAATAATTTTAAGATTATCTGAATATCATGCAACAGCTATTTTTCGTACATATATATAGATATATATATATATAAAATGTAAGTTGGTTAATTTCCAGCTAGAAATACCACCCATAATTGCATTGGCTTTTGATCTGGTTTGCAGCAAGGAATATTAATATACTTAAGACTTGTCATTTATGAAAGGAGATAGGAGCTTCAATAACAGGTTTTAGAACTTTCAAATAGCCATGAAGATAATTAATAAAAAAGAAGAAAAAGGAAGGTTTAATGTGAGTGAAAAGGTCTCCATGCTTCCTAGACCAGTAAAGCTTTTATAAAGAAGGGCTGTAACATAAGAGTTTCATGCAAGTGGGACTTAATATTTATGTACTCTGCATCCATCACCTGCAGGCCAATTGGTAGTTTGATGGATTGAGCTCATTGTAATTGCCCAAGAAACCATAGAAATTGTGAAGAGAAGAACAACCTGTAGAACGAACCAGTTGGAATGCTGTCACTAGTTTAGCATACGGCCATGTGATACAGATTTCCATGAAGTATCTTAGAGTTTTGTATCATTGGTTTTCATACAGTGCAAGGTCATGAGAAAATAATTTTTAATATAATTTTTTGTTATGCTGAGTTTGTTATTAATTAGGAAATTATTTTAATTTAATGTAAGAATAATACCAATGTTAACATATTTCTTTAGTTTGTATTATGTAGGGGTGCTTCATCACAGTTTTGGCAGTATTTGGCAAATTTCTAGAGGAAAACGCATTTGGCACTTAATAGTATGAAGGTAATTACTTTTTTATGAATTGTTTTAATTTATATGTATTTCAACATCAAAGAATATTGGCTAGTGAATCCATGCTAAAAATATATTGAATAAACTTTGGTGTATGTTTGTTTAACCAAATTTTTCATTGTGTGATTTTTAGTGTGCAAAGCAGTGAATAATATATCAGATTTTTTAGTACAGTTCTGTTGTCACCAAAAACATAGATTACATACCTGTAAGGGCAAGGACTTTGAAGTTATCTAATCATATGGAAAATCAAACTAGATAGTTTCAGTATAGTATCTACTAACAAAAGCATATAAATACAGTCAAACATCATTTAAAGATGAAACCTCTTTGTCAACTGATATAGTATATGCACTTTTGCAGATATTTTTTCATGACTAGAAAGAGTAAGACTTAAGTTTTGTGGCAAGAATAGTGTTTGTAATCATATGAAGGAATAGAAATAGAAGCTGAAGATTTTACAGTGGAAGCAAACGTTCTATTGATATTAAATGGAAGAGTTTTAGTTCATTCTTAAATTCCATAAAAAGAAAGAATACCCAAACCAACTACAAAAATAGTCTAATATCCAGCTAAAGCTTTATACGAGACATCTGATAGTAAAACTGGTGACTGATGACAAGTCGCACTTGCATCACGTTTAATTTCTCCTGCATTACATGTATCCTCTACAGCTGATACAGCAAAGAAATCCTAAATATTCAATATATGTATCCTTATATTTATTGCATACTTCGGTGTCTCGAATCACTGATGATTAAAATACAAGTAATGGTATGCCTTATATAATGGAGATCAGTTTCGAAAAAGGCATACTAGCAATAACAATCTTAGTACAATGAACCCCCTAATCCCCTGCTCGTTGTTGGCATGGAACCTCAGCCCGTGCCTCAACTTATTTTGTGTGGTCTTTTCTTCTCATTTCCTTTTCCTTTTCTTCATACCCTTGTTCTGTCCATTTATCCTAAGCTTTAATCTCATATTTGTCCTTTTCTCCACAATACTTTATCATAATGCTCCCTACTCCCTTAACTCCTTCCCCTTCCAACAACTTTTTATCTTATACTATACCCCATCAGCTCCCCCTCTTTATCCTTTTCACAAGCATATTACCCTCTAGTATACTGTTCAACCTGTAACTTTACCTTAATCGTTAACTCATTCCTAAGCCTTTTTGTTACTCTATTTTACCATAGTACCATATGACCTTTGATATCATATAGCGCTTCCTTACCTGCTTTGCCCCTAAGCCGCACTATCAATATATTTTGAATACACTGCTAATGACCTTAGATGTTGACACGGCAGAAAATGTTCATTGAATAAATAGATAAATTAATTTCTGTTCATAAAAGTAATAGTTTTCTTGCTCCTTTTTTTATATATTCATGTGTTTACCAATTGATTCACAAGATTATTTAGGGACTGAATAAGACTTTTTTTTGTGTCATATTGCAATTTCTATCAGAAATCCTGATATGGTATTAATAATCTAAATTGTTCAATCAAGGAATAGGTTCTAGTGATCTTGTTTTCTTAGGAACTGCTGCTTAGTACTGCTTATTTCTGAACTTCTTTCCTTATGACTGTTACTCCCCTAATCCCTTGCTCTTTGTTGTTGTGGGGGAGCTTAGGAGATGGAGACTGCGGCCCAGTGTAAAGGATCACTCCTGCCTTGGACCTCAACCCGCCTCAACAAATTTTGCGTGTTTTTTTCTTCTTTCCCTTTACTTTTC
>NC_061831.1:2709942-2712442 GCF_019202785.1 Penaeus chinensis
ACCTGCCTTGATAAGTGTTCTTTACTCTGGCAAGTTCATGTCTCCTTTTTTCTCTCTTTCCCTTTTTTTAACAGTGCACATGGTGAAGGATCTTTAATTTTTTTTGTACAAGTGTTTTTAAAACTTTTTTCTTTTAGTTAAGTTGGCTGCATCGAAATCAGTTTATGAAATGTATGATTTATGGCCTACAGTATGATGTACTGCATGATAGTGATGCAGTTTTAAGCAGTTGCCACAGCCTCAGTGCTTTTGCTGCTCAGGCTAAAGATAATAAACTTCCACTTTGTATACTCTAACAGTTTGGGCTGGTTATTCAGTATAGATTGCCAGGGAGGTCTGCAAGATGCTATCTTATAAGAGAATTATCTGGTGAGGTTTATTGACCTTTGCCAGTCTGCAGATTATATGAAGGCCAGTGACAGTTGCACAGGTGTGGGGCATAAACAGTCTTGTAAACATTTACACTAGTTTTATAAGAAGTCTTTTCATTTAGATCTTTAGGATACTTTTTTCCTACATTAATGATGATAGCAGTATAGATATGAATGAAACTGCTGTAAGAGTGACTTGTTTCATTCAGTATCAAAGATAACTTTTCCATCTAATTTGTAATCAATAGAGTCACTTGTTCACAATTTTATCTCTAGAGGAGCACATCTATTAAAGGCTATACAGAGGTTACCACCATATGCTTATGAATAACAGTAACCCATTGGCCCCAAGTGTATGCACTGTAATCTTATTGACTTTATTGAAGATTTATAGACCTAATGTGAATAACAAAAATGGTAATAGATTTGCAAAGTTTTATTAATAAGAATTCAAGGAACAGGTATATAGGTAAGGCTAGGTAGGCCTATTATTTGACCCTTTGATGACTAAAGACTTATAGTTACCTGTATGCAATCAAAATGGATAAAATAAAACTGCAGTGGCTAAAGCATGTGTATGTGCATTTTCAGAGATATTGATAAATTTATAAATTATCTTGTTGATTGACCTTTTTGTTCATGTGGCAGTAAATACATGCACAGTTGTATGCATATATTTGTTTAATTGTTATAGAAATAAAATGTGGGTGTAAATATATGAATAGTTTATAGTTTGTAAGGATTTCAGTGGCATTTCCAAACATGGCAAAACAAATCTATTGCACACAAATCTGATTAATATATAAAAGAATACTTTGATAAGTAACCTTCCATGTGTATTGGTCAGTTATTGGGCCAAGTAAAAGCTTAGAGAATAAAAAGTGAAGATGGTCCTTTTATCTCAAACTTTTATTTCATTGGCTCAGTGACACGTATGATTTACATATCAATGGATAGTATTTTTAATAGGAGGCTATAGATATCTGTCAATCCTGCAACCCCACTTTCAGTAGCTCTAATTGTAGCTAAATGTGGAATATATTAAGGAAATTTTGAAGTTGTGATAATTAAGAGATATAAGACAAGAAGTGGCTTGATATAATTTTGTAAATAATGTAACGCCTTATGAAGACATACAAAAATATATCATATGCGGTAGGATAGTATCTTTCTGGTTCGTATGCTCTATAGTCTATGTGTTTTCAAGTACATGCATACACTCCTGGTCATGCAAAAGATCTAAAAACTTTATGGATTGCACTTGTGGTAGGGTGCAGCAATGCAGTCATCATCATTATTATGCACAAAGCTGTAGCGAGTATTATGTCCTTGTAGGGTGAGATAATGTTTGTCAGCATTGCAACAGCGCAAGTCACCCTCTTTTGCAATGTATTGAAATAGAATGTGCAGATACAGTTTGTAGCTATTGTTATTATTATTATTATTTTTTATTATTATTTTTTTTTTTTTTTTTTTTTTTTTTTTTTTTGTGTGTGTGTGTGTGTGTGTGTGTTTATTTCTGTGTTTTTCATGATCTACATTTATACCCATCTCTGTGAGTCAGAATCATATGGTTGTTACAGTGAGACCTAGTTTTTGGATTATATTTTGAAAGAGTTTCTCCCTATATGTGAAACTGTATTTCTTTTGTAATGGCCACAGCATTAATCATTAGGTTAATGTTTTGAGTAGTACTACAAAAAGAGGATTTTATTACCACTTCATCAGAAATATTATTTATTTTAGCTAGACATCAGATGAACGTTGTAAAAATGACTGGTGTTCTTTTGATGCATGTATCAGTATTAAGTTTGTTTGTTTCTTGTTGCGTAAACATCAATTTGAGTAGAATTTTAGGCACAATATAAAAAATTCTAAGAATCTTTGTCCCTCTTCTTTTTGGAGTGAACATGGAATTAATTGCAATGTTTTTTTTTATTGCCAGAACCTGCTGTCTGTAGATGTTTTATCATGTGTGAGAGGACTTTGTATTCTGTCTTTATTTCAAGCACCGAAATCTGACAAGCTTCATTTTTAATCATTATTGTTAGGTTTGCCATATGATGCAGAGATGTCAGCACATACTCTTTGACTTTTAGTACATTTCCCTAGAAGGAATTTAAACTGAA
>NC_061831.1:2732442-2739942 GCF_019202785.1 Penaeus chinensis
CTTTATGAATAAGGATTGCCATAATGAATTTTCTAATGTATGTGTCCAGAAAAAAAAATTTGTACCACAACATCGTACTAGGTGTAGATTATTTATTTTAATAGAAAGATAGTAACTAAACTCTACAGCAGTAGCCTGCTGGCAGTGTTGAATTTCATGAAGAATTAGCAGTGAAGTTCAACTGTGTTTTCTAAAGTTATTTCATTATTACATGTTGGGTGTAAAAAGAAGTTACAAATTAGGGTCCCAAACAAGTATTGATAGTTTATAGACATTTAACTTTCTTTACACTCAAATTTTATAAAGTATCACATGGAATGAAGAAGGAAGAAATATTTTAGATTAGGTAATCGTGTTGGTATTACTTACTCTTCCATGCTTGTATATGAAGTGCCTTGCAGATGAGTTGATTTTGAATGGATATGCTCATCAGAATAGGGAAGGAAATTTTACCCTTATTTTGCCTTTGCTATTACTTACTGTCACATATATTAAAGAATATTGTGCAAAAAGGAGTTTCGAATCTATTTGTGAAATAGTAAGTAGTTGCCAAATTTCTGTTGCTCTCAAGACATAAGTTCTCTTGTAATGTAATCCTGAATCTTATACATTATGTTCCAGTAGATTAAAACAGAAATAGGAATTATGGTACCTCATCTTTTTATCTCATTTTCAAGACTGTCACTTGCTATATAAAAACCAGACCATATAAGGAGTTATTTTTTTATTCATGGCAGTGTCATCTTAGGTTAGTTGAAGAGCAGATATGTTCATATAGGTTGAGAAGACTTTATTCTCCAAATTTATTAGGTGTTTTATATATGTATTTTAGATGTCCAATGCAGTTTTGCATTGGTGCAAAACCCACTAAGAGACAATAATTTTTTTTTTTTTTTTTTTGGGGGGGGGGTTATAGTTTCTTATACTTTTTAATTTAGGATAATGTCATTGCATTTAAGACTTCATATATTTTGTGTTGTTTTGCTGTAAACTTCAGTCATATTACTATTTCAATGGCAGTAACAATGACTTTTGGGTTGTAATTTCTTCAGAACTTCAAGAAAAGGTTTTGACTTCTAAAATGAAGAAAAGGAGAGGATTTACTAGAATGTTACTACATGCATAGGGGATTGTTCTCATTACTGAACCGTTCACAAAATATTAATATGTGTGCATCATTAACATATTAAAAAGATTTACAAATTTGAATTGTTGGGAATGGCATTAAAACCTGAAGCAGTAGAGTTTCTAATTTGAAACTAAAGTGACACTAACTCCATATACGAGTCTTTAGTAAGTTTTCAAAGTTGTACAAGTATATTTATCAGTATTTCATGGAATCTCAAATTGAAGAAAAATAATAGATAATGAAAATACAATGCATGATTTTACAAAAAAAATGTATGATTTGCTGTATTTTGCATTTTAAAGATTCAAGGTACAATATTAGTAGTATCTTCCAGTGTTTCAACAATTTCTTTGTTATATAATATACTTTATAAACATTAGTCATTATTTTAAATGTTAGAAACCCACCATAGGCATCTCCTTGTTTTTAGATTCCTAGAAATTGATGAAACATGAAGATAGTACCTATTTTTGAAATCTGACATTGTTATTGCTATTATTATTATTATTATTATTATTATTATTATTATTATTATTATTATTATTATTATTATTATTATTATTATTATTATTATTATTATCATTATTATTATTATTATTGTTGTTGTTGTTGTTATTTATTTTTATCACTATCATTATTGTGCTTGTTATTAATTATTATTGTCATTATTATGAATTACAGATGTTGGTGCTTCAAAGCTAATTATTAGTGATAAGGTAGCCTACATTGATTTATTTTTATTTGTATTTTCTTACTCACATTATGTAATTCTAATATTACTGTTTTTTTTATCATTATTATTATTATTATTATTATTAATATTGTTATGATTTACATATTTCACATCAAGATTTGGTGCACTAAGTGGATTTACGTGATGTAAACAAAGCTCATATATTTTCCAACATGGCTAATCTATGTAACATGAAACTTTTATACGATAGAATAAACGATATAGATATCAGTATCATCGCGGATTGCGTGATGAGTGGACATATGTTGCACAATTGAATTTACACAGGTTAACCATGTTGACCACTATCATACAGGCCTTTGTGTACCAAAATAGATAGTTCTACATAGTTTTATTTCATCTCTGTAAACAAGTCATCTGTATCTTACTCATTAGACTGTAAGTTCTGTGCATGGTTCTTTTGAAACTCTATTCAGATACATTGTAATTTTAATTTGCCTTTTTTTTTTTTTTTTTTTTTTTTTTTTTTTTTTTTTTTTTTTTTTTTTTTTTTTTTTTTTAGCTGCATTAACCAAATATCTCAACCAGTGCCTAATTGGGAACTAGTATATAAGCCTATTTTTAAGGTACTTTTCAAAGGCAGTGAAATAAATGTCTTTAGCCAGTATTAGCCTCCCTCCAAATATGAAAATGCTTTTTGGTTTTATGTTTTGACTAAGTGCTCACTGGACGGATAATTATTTTATATTTGATTTGCTCAGTGATGTGAAAATACCAGATATAAATTATATACTTCCTAGTTAGGCAATATTTACTTCTTTAAGTGAGTTCTTTATGCTAAGTAAGGGCTTGGCAACCATTTTAAAATATTGCATATTAACAGACTTGTAAGCATATTATATGTGTTACCATCCATGTTATGTTGAAAGTGACACCATGACACCAATAACGCAATACAAAATTGCAATGGAAGACTGTTTGATTATTTCCTTCCCCCCTTATTAGAAACTGATTTTAACCCACTGTTGCTGGGATGGTAGGAATACGTGCCATGTCAACTGTGTTCTTTTGTGTTTATTGATTGTCTTTACACGCATATGGCTTTATAAGTTCTGAATCACCAAGGGGTCAATTATTAGTCTGACATATCTCAGCTGATTACTCTTTTCCTTGATTCATAACAGTATAATAATCATTATTCAACAATAAAGATAGTAACTCAAGGAAAGGGGAAATCAGCTGAGGACACATGCTTATTAATTGGCTCCTTGGTGGCTGAGCACTTGTGGACCCATATACAAGTAAACAAATAAAAAAAAACAAAAAACAGTAGACAGTGTGATTAACCTGCAACATTGGGTTAATTGCCTTGGTGTAAAATGACACAAAGGCAGCTATTTTGAATTGGATCATGACCTATTCTACATATATTTCTTGGTTTCTATCAGTGTCATATTTAGTTTCTATATGAATTAGAGAAAACTGTGAAAAATAAATGCATGTTCTTTATTATTTTTCATGTTTAACAGAATATTTTGCATTTACATTTTTTTTTTTTTTTTTTTTAATATACAGTATATATTCTTAAAAATGAAAGAAAGGGAAATGTTTTTTTTTTTATTTATTTCCTCCAATTCAATGGAAGAGGTGTTGCTCTTTATAAACTAGCTAGAAAAGAAGGGGTTATTTTGAATTCATATCTTTTAATATTAAAAAAACATAAGAACAATTATATAAGAATAATAAAACAAGAAAATAAACATAGTAGCAATTAGAGTGCTTTATAAGGGTATTTAAGTAAATGGATATACTGATAGTTCTTAATAGTAAAGCCATATTTCAGGGGTGTTAAACTCAAAACACTTCACTGGCCAATTTTTGTTTCAACTACCTTCTTGATAGCAAGCAAAGGCTCATACCAGGATTATCTTAAAAGAAATGTCTGATATGTGCCTGTACACAGAGGCTATTTTACTTATTAAATTGTAAATGATGCCTTTTTCTTTTTGTACCAAGATGTATATCACATTACTTTTCTTTATGACAATTATAATTTCACAGGCTAATAATTGTCACCCTGCCGGCCACATGTGATATGGGCTATTGAATGCTCTGAAAATCCTTGTAGAACAATTATGAAAAGTTAGCAAAAGATCAATGCACTAAAGAAATGGTATTATGACATCAGACAGACAGAGACAGATAAAGAAAGATAACGAGAGAGACAGACAGACAGACAGACAGACAGACAGACAGACAGACAGACAGACAGACAGACAGAGACAGAAAGAGATACAGACAGAGACAGATAGAGACAGACAGAGACAGACAGAGAAAGAGAGACAGACAGAGAAAGAGAGACAGACAGACAGACAGACAGAGACAGAGAGAGAGAGAGAGAGAGAGAGAGACAGGGAGATTGTGGCATCAGTGGTTGTAAATTCAGACCAAAGGACATGTTCAAGCCAGCGACCAAACTGACTTTCTTTTCCTTGCCTCCCACCCAACCACATCGGAGGCTCGGCTATCATAACGATGATAGCTGCTGTAGTTGTGACTGTAGACGGTGTAGCAGTTATGAAATCAATAACAACAATAATGATCATGATATGTAATAGTAGTGATGATGATATAATGATAATAATAGTAGTAATGTTAATGAAGGTAAAAGTATCTGTAAAAAAAAAAGAAAAAGGATAACAATAGCATATGGTATTCACGATCAATAACAATAATGATAATAATACAAACACCAATTACGTGTGCATTCTTACACCAAGACATCCCAAATAAACGAGAAATTGTATACAGAAGAGCAAACTACTGTTACTGATATCCAACAGTTGCTAACCTTTTATTGGCATCTTAAACGCAGATCGTGGTGGTATTCAGAAAATTCACTGATTGATGGCACTAAGATGATAGGTGACAGATAACCTCACCTGTCATAAAAAATGTCAATCACGTGACTGAAGATAGATTGCTTCGTTTATTCTTGGCTACTTCAGTCTTTTAAAATTACTAGGATAGGTTTTGGGAAGTTATTTAGTTCAGAATTGTTTTTTATTAATTAATTCTTATATTTCTACTTATCAATTCCGTCTCTCTCTCTCTCTCTCTCTCTCTCTCTCTCTCTCTCTCTCTCTCTCTCTCTCTCTCTCTCTCTCTCTCTCTCTCTCTCTCTCTCTCTCTCTCTCTCTCTCTCTCTCTCTACACACACGCACACACACACACACACACACACACACACACACACACACACACACACACACACACACACACACACACACACACACATATATATAAATATATATATATTATATATATATGAATATATATATTACACACACACACACACACACACACACACACACACACACACACACACACACACACACACACACACACACACACACACACACACACTTCTTTACAACGGAAAATCCATAATTGCGCACGCTACACACATATAACACTGTAATAAAAAAAAAAAAAAAAAAAAAAATCCATGTTCTTTGCCGTTTGTCGATATAGGTTTCAAAGTCAGGATACGATAAGGAATCTCGTTCCCCCGAGCTCTTATTCTCTGCGTATGAGTCAAATGTTACAAGTTCATTGCGGTTACTTCCGGAATTTCAGGCCAGATCAGACGCGTGGCCGAAAAATATCGAGTTTCTAACATATGCTCACAGGGCAGCTATGAAAATGAAAATAGTGAACAAAAGGGGGGGAAAATGCATTTTCAGATATAATTATTCCTCTATTTGGAATATAAAACAAAGCAGATTGAAATTCTCTCGAAGTAACGGTATTTTTTTTCGAAAAAGGTACTTATTTCATTGGGATTTAGATGACTGCATTGATATAATAGTATATCCATTTAATATTTATAATTTAGATGTGACTTTACTCAGTAACGAAGTTTTTGAACTTATAATGATAAACATCATTATGGTTTAATGTAATGGGATTGGTCATAAACATAAAAAGAATATAATCAAATAATGAAAAGCTTTTTTTTATAGAATCATCATATGGTAGCGAAACCAATCACTATTTTATAATGTAGCAATTTTGAAGGTGTATGAGATGTATGGCTGAATTATTGGCACAAATACAATAACTCATATATAAAACAATATGAATCTGGTAAAAAAAAAAAAAGAACAAAAAAAAATATATATATATATTTTTTAAAACGAAGTCATTGAAAGACAATGGCGGAAAAAATCGAACTGTTTTTTAACTCTGCTTAACCCTAAACCTCCTACAAGGTTTTGTTTTTGAGCATTTTATTTCAGGTTTGGAGATTCATCGAAGATCAACACTTTACATGCTAGAAATTTCTTTTAGATAAATGTACCTTACACACAGTTGACTACAAACATATCAAACGCACGAGTCATTTTCAAACAGGTGTTAAAATGAGTAACAGCTAGGGGGGGGGGGGGAAATGAAACAAAATATTTACAAAGGTTTTTTTTTTTTTTTTTTTTTGAAATACTTAAACGTCACTCGGTAAATGAAGGTGTACTAAATCTCAGGGATACCGGAGACTTTTTCATTTCAAACACAAACCGACAAGTGTTGTGTTTATCTTGCCTTTAGTCCAAGAGCAAAAGTTGTTAAGCATTCTTGCCAGTAATGTTCCAAACAACTTTAAACTGCTGTTGGGATTTTAGGCAATTTAGTCAAAGGGAAATGTATAAAACGACAAAAAAATTAACGTACACACGTATGTATATCATTATCCTCACCACCACCACTATAATTGTTATTATTATTTGCATTATCGTCATAATCATCATTATTTTCATCCTTATCATTATACAGTAATAAACATCATCATCACCATCAAGCAAACCACAATTGCCCACCATAACTATTTTTATTCTATAAAAAAAAAAAAACTCAGAGGCGATAGTACTTAATAATAAATGTGTATTGAGCTCTTGCTATGCCTAAAGGTAGCGATCCACGCAGCGTCTAACTCACCATAATTCGCCAAGATTTGTCTATAGTGAGTCACATCACATTCCAGGTAAACACTCGGATAGATACCCAAGTACATACACACGCGAGTGCACGTAGGACAAACTCGTACACCACTGGCAGCACCCGGGTTACAAACTGAAACACAACACACAACAATACGCACACACATTCACACACAGCGCGCCACACACGAGTACGGACACAACACACAGACACCACACACACACACACAACACACCACACAACCAACCAACACAACAACACCACACCCACACACACACACACAGACCACACACACACACACACCACAACACACCACACACACACACACACACCACACACACACCACACACCACACACACACACACAAGGCATCCAAGATTTAGATAGATAAAGAACCATCGTGTGAGCCAAAAAAAAAAAAAAAAGGAGGAAAGGAGGAATCACCTAAATTTAAACGGAATAATTTACGGTACGTTAAGACAAGCAAATAAAGAAGAAGAAAAGAAAGAACATTTTAAGTTGCAATAAAAGTAAAAAGGTCATGGCATCCGCTCACACACACACACACACACACACACACACACACACACACACACACACACACACACACACACACATATATGTATATATATATATATATATATATATATACATATCTATGTGTGTGTGTGTGTGCGTT
>NC_061831.1:2760705-2763476 GCF_019202785.1 Penaeus chinensis
GCGGAATCTCGCGGTCAGCCTCTCTCGTCGCCGGCTTCCTGATGCTCCGACGTGGTATGAATGTCCAGACTGCTCTCGCCACCATCAGGTCTGTGTCCACTTGCCGCCCTGTTCTTGCGCTTCCCCTCTTTGATGGTATATTTATGATTCGGACTCAGTTTCACTTCTTGTTACGTACTGTTTGTCTGCGATGAGTCTAAATCTTTCTTTCCATGCTTGTGTTACAGTCCGTTAGTGTAAAGTTATACTGTGATATTAAGTTTTGTTGTTACGCTCAGTTTTATTTGCGAAGTTGTTTTGTTTACGGTGATATTCTGTTCGCCAGCTGCTGTAGAAGTTAAGTGTTCAGATTTGCTCCTGTGTCCATTTGTGTCCTCGCTTACACGGTGTCCTGTGGTCCCCTTCCAGCAAGAAGAGGAGCATCTTCCCCAACCAGGGCTTCCTGAGTCAGCTGTGCGACCTGGACTACGAGCTGCGCCGGAGCGGGGAGATCGCCGACTCCGACCTGCCAGACCGCCGCGGGTCTTTGCCTTACCGCGAGACGTCGCCCTTCCGTAATCCGTCGGCGTACCCTCGGTTTACGTTAGTGCCTTACAGGACCTTCGAGACGTATTCCGACACCAAGACGTACGTGCCCCCGCGAAGGTCCTCCTCCGTCGACCGGTACGAGGCTCCCACCAAGCCTTTCGCCCACAACCCGCTCGTGGATTCCAAGACCTACAGCCGCACGAGGTCCTCCACGAGCCCCGTCCGCTACACGCGCAGCCCCTCCGTGTCCTACACGAAGTCCTTCATCGACGATGACGACGAGGAGCCCATCAACACGAAGGTGTTTGATACGTACAAGCGATACGTCAGGTCATCCACGACACCGCTGCCGTCCTCGGTCTACAGGGAGAGGCTGGCCCGTATCCTGGACTACTACGTGCCACCCAGGAACATCCTCTACGACACTACGCCAACACCGTATTCCTACTCATTTGAGACGTACTACCCCGACAGGACCTATCAGTACATCAACAACCTCAATAAGTACTACGACACCTATAGGTACATGCGGGAGCCGAGCCCCGTCAGAGCCTACTCGCCCGTGCCCGAGCGCCGCACCTACAACATGGTGCCTCTCAGGGGCTACCACTCGGGTACGACCTACGTGTCAACGTATCCTTATACAGAGAAATACTTCCCGACCATCTGCAAGTATCCAGCCACAGCGCGGGCACTAAACACAGCCACGCTCTCCACCTTCGCGACTCTCAGGGCGTAATACTCTAGGCCCTGGGACGCTAATACTTAACAATGCAATTAAAATTAATGTTCATGTTTCAGCTTCATTGTTTCAACATTTGACGTCCTGCCGCGACGTTTGATGTTCAGGCATCAGCATTTGGTCATTTTAAGAGTCTACCCAAATATACCATGACATAGATATGTTCATTGTCCTAGAGTATACCGTATAGGATATGATTTAGATTTCCCTAAATAGTTTTCTGTGAGGAGACCGTGGGCTGCCAGATGCTCGGAGCTGTGTGGGTGTTGCTGATGTGAATAACTTTAAATGTGCAGTATAGAAACTGTGTCATATTCATGTGATGTCGCCTTCATCTTTTTAAAACTACAGAACAACCGATGTTCGTGTCTACTGCATTACACATTACTAATACTCATACCAAGCTGTGTCATGTTTGTCACTATCAATGTAAAAAAAAAAAACAGTCTAGTGTTTAGACAATGTACATATCGACAATGCGTTACTTGTATAATCAATAGGTAAGGTCGAAGGTGCTGCTGCAAACCTAACTGAATACCGTCTTGCCAAGCTGCGCCATTCAGAGTGTCAAAATAACTCAAAATGAACTTGCTTCTGGCTCAATTTTGGCTTGCTGTGATGAGGTCGTCTTAAAGGCTGGAAGAGGTGGTGGTGTCAGCGACTGCGAAGGTCACGTGACTGATGGTACGAGTTACATAACTGAACATTTCTTTTAATGCTTATCATTAGTGTTGTAATATTTTCCTCCGTTCTGGTTGGAATGTTTAGTGCGGCCGTAGCGTTTATGGTCTTGCGTGACCCGTTCTGACCCCGATTATGCAACTTCGCTGCCTTTGAATTCGGCCACACATGCACAGATAGCCGCGTGAGACAAAGGTCATAAAGTTTTTTTTTTTTTTTTTTTTTTTTTATAACTGGTAAAAATAATCATGGCAATATGCACTATATTTACATACATACATACATTCATACATACATAAATACATACATACATTATACATATATATATATATGCATATATATATATATATATATATATATATATATATATATATATATATATATGCATATATACATACATACATATATACATATGTGCATATATGCATATATATATGTATATATATATATATATATATATATATATATATATATATATATATATATATATATATATATATATATATATATATATATGTGTGTGTGTGTGTGTGTGTGTGTGTGTGTGTGTGTGTGTGTGTGTGTGTGTGTGCGTGTGTGTGTGTGTGTGTGTGTGTGTGTGTGTGTGTGTGTGTACACCGACCAGATAGGATTTTCATGCTTACAGAGTTTTTTTTTTCTAATTAGGAGAAAATGCATCGAAGGTCTCACGCCTCACCTCCCTCGGCATTCTGTCCGTCTCCTCCTAAACGGAAGCACAGCAGTTAAACCTCGCACTCCCCTAATTATCTGGACAGCATTTCTCCATTAATTCCAAGCGCTCAGTCGGCCAGTCTTTTGG
>NC_061831.1:2773576-2781076 GCF_019202785.1 Penaeus chinensis
AGAGAGAGAGAGAGAGGGGGGGGGGAGGGAGAAGTAGAGGGAGAGGGAGAGGGAGAGGGAGAGGGAGAGGGAGAGAGAGAGAGAGAGAGAGAGAGAGAGAGAGAGAGAGAGAGAGAGAGAGAGAGAGAGAGAGAGAGAGAGAGAGAGGGATGGAGGGAGGGAAATGTAAATGACAAGAGGAAGAGAGAGAGAGAGAAAGAAAAAAGAAAAAGAAAATGATAAAAATTATATATAGCCAGCGACTGTCAGACAAAAAATATAAGAAAGTGACACCCCTTTAAAAAAAAAAAAAAAAATAGTAAACACCAACTCGCACTTCGTCCCAAGTACCTGAGCGCTCTTGGTGTGGGGGGAGGGGGGGTTATGGGGGGGGGGGGCTTAATTACTCACTTAGCAAAGGGCATAAAAACTCGCGGGCATTCCCAGGGTACTTGGCGCTTTGGAGACTTCAGTTTCAGCCTCGTCGTAAGTACCCGCTGGAGACAAGCAAGATGCATCTCCCCCATTCGTTTAAATCGGAGCTTAAATTTCGTTTTAAACTGCCTTTCGTGTCTGTTTTTCGAAGCGTCGAGCCAGTGTCGGTTTACTCGAGTGGTTTTCGTTTCTGATCGACATTACTTGGACTCGGAAAAAGAACGTGGTGTGTGTGTGTGTGTGTGTGTGTGTGTGTGTGTGTGTGTGTGTTGTGCGTGTGCGTGTGCGTGTGCGTGTGCGTGTGCGTGTGCGTGTCCGTGTGCGTGTGCGTGTGCGTGTGCGTGTGCGTGTGCGTGTGCGTGTGCGTGTGCGCGTGTGCGTGTGCGTGTGCGTGTGCGTGTGCGTGTGCGTGTGCGTGTGCGTGTGCGTGTGGGTGCGTGCGTGCGTGTGCGTGTGTGCGTGTGTGTGTGCATGTGCGTGTGTGTGTGTGTGTGCCCGTATAACATGGAAGAAAAACGTAACATCGAAAGAGAAACAAGCCATTATTCTCCCCCTCAAATATGACCGTTAAAGAGAATGCGCAGAGAGACTAGTTCACGAGGGGAATGATTTAATGCAAAATTGTGATAAATCTTAGATAGAGTGGAGGGCAGGGAGCTTGATGACATCATATTTGCATAATAGGTTGGGCAATCCACAGTAATTCCTGTTGCTAAAATAAGCGCTATGGTGATTGATATTATTGGTAATTGCATTATTGTTTAAAAAATTGTCTTATTTTTTTCAGTGATGTCACTGAGTTAAGGTTGGTATTATTAACAGTATTTTCGTAATATGCTTTTGTCTTCTGAGGTCGAAAGAGGAACATATAGTCCACTTTTTTAACTGTATAATTCATATGTTTTGTATATATTTCTTCATACGTCCATATAGGCTGTCCTTATAGAAGTCAAATGCAGAGCTTAAGAAAAAGTTATGTATTATCATATATGTATATAAATATATATATATTGATTTACTTAAATATAGCTAATCCTAATAGGACGTATGGGAAATCATATTTTATGTTAGTGTAAATCCTACTGTGTGCCTATTATACTAATTTTAGTTCCTGTAACTTTCATTGTGAAGCTTCTGGTTTAAGTCCCGCTGAGTCTGTCTCGGGTGATAATGTCCTGTGAAATTGCTGCACGATATCATTATAATAAAGAGACGAGTGATAAAAGAAAGTACTTTCCATGTATCATCCGCACTGAAATGGAGGTAAATTCGTCTTGGTAACACACACGCATTCACGCACACATGCATGCCAGGCGTTGCCCACCCGGCCGCACGCACGCACACACATGTACATTTCATATATATATATATATATATATATATATATATATATATGTGTGTGTGTGTGTGTGTGTGTGTGTGTGTGTGTGTGTGTGTGTGTGTGTGTGTGTGTGTGTGTGTGTGTGTGTGTGTGTGTGTGTGTGTGTGTGTGTGTGTGTGTGTGTGTGTGTGTGTGTGTGTGTGTGTGTGTAAAATTTACTTATTTATATATACAAACACATACACACACCCGGACACACACACAAATAACATATACATATATATATATATATATATATATATATATATAGACACATTTGTATATATACATATAACATATATACAAATATATATATATATATATATATATATATATATATATATATGCATATATGCATATATATACACACAATACACACAACCTCTACACACAAATCAAGATCATAGTAACTGACCTCACCTTTCCGGACGCAGGAAGGCCCAGATAATAGCTGGGTCGTGTGGCATATTGCCGGCAAATCCCTGACGGATCGGCGAGGTAATCCCGGGAAGCACGTCGATACATCATCACGTAAATAGATGGATGGTCAAGGGAACAGCTGGAGGGCAACATATCTTTGGATTTGTTTGCTGTCTTTTGTGGTTATAAGATTTGGTTAATTGATATTTTTTTTGTCGTTGTTATATCGGTGTGCCGGTAAGCATGATGATCATTTTCCTGTTTGTTTGTTTTTCAGTGTTATAAGAATGATTATTATATTTATGATTGATATTAATAATGATAAGGATAATGGTGATATTAGCAATATTAATGTTAATGTTAGTGTTTAATGTTTCAACAAACTAAGGTGCTTTGCATAAGAGGTCATATAGTACTATAGGAAAGCATTGTGGTGGGAAGGATTTAAAGTTCTCTGTTAGAACAAAATATCTTAAGACTTCAATGGTGATATGGCAAATAAAATAATATAGTAGTGAAAGGAAAGAGGGGAACTAAGTGGGGTAGGATAGGGATCGATAGAAAGGCAAGGGTTAAAGACAAAATTAGATCATATGGAGAGTATTTATGAGTCTGGGGAAGGAGAACAGACTGTTAACTGAAAAGGTGGAGGATCACGTGAAGATGTTGGACAGGTTGAGGGGGTCCGGGAAGAGAGGACAAGGAAGGAAAAGTGAGGGTAAAGGCTTAATTAAAGCGGGGGCAGGATAGTAGGTTATGTAAGACTGAAAGAGGTACATTTCATGTGGAGCATAAAGGTGGGTTAGAGTGTGACATGAGGTATGAATGCCTGAGTAAGGTGTAACCTATTTGTAAACAGGTAAGGGAATGTTAATGGTGAGGATAATGCTAATGACAATAATAGTGACAATGACAATGATAATGATAATGATGATGATATTACAGATCATGATGGTGATGCCATGATGATTATGGTAGTATCATCATTAATAATATAATTACTATTATTATTATTATTATCTATTGTTTCACTACTTATAGTCAAGATTTTTTTTCTTTTTTTTTTGTTTATCTTTGAGCATGAATATTCCTCCATTACCACATGTGCTTCTCATTTATTTATGCATAATATACAAGCAAATGTAAAAATAAATATATGAAAAATCCAAAAATAACAATGTTTTTTTTTTTTTTTTTTTTTTTTTTATAAAACTATGGAGTAAGGTATTTTTTCCACAATAAAATAATACTTTGCTTCAAGAAATAATTTTTCTGCCTAGTTCACAGAAGAGTAATGTACTTTTTTATTAGAAGCTTCTCATGAACTCACACTATTTACCTTATTTGTAGAATTAAATGAACTAATATAGTCCATTTATTTAACTAAATTAATCAGTAATTTAATTTCAATCATATATCATTTATATGATACATATAATATGTCTGCCTTGCTAAATTTAAAACTTTTCTTCCTGAATTTGATAACATGACTGGTATTGATATAGTAAGGAATTATTTCTTTACAAAAACTATAAGTTGAATATGTGATATCTATCCTTGCTCTTTTTTTGAACTGTGAATTCACTGAAACTTGTTACTAAAAACATGGAAAATGGTATTGAGGAATTCAATTAGAATGCAAGTTCAGTTTAATTTAAAACTTTATTATACAAAAAAATAGGCCATTCAGGCATTTGGAAGAGTCTACAGAAATATACAAAACAACTACTGATCCTGAGTGATAGTCAGCACTTCCAGCAAATCTCAAATCAGACTCCATCAGCCGTTACTTTTAACAATCATAAAATCATATCAAATAATGTATAAATAATCTGCCTGACAAGGATTTAAATACACTCATTCCACCAAGGAGAATATGAATATATCTGTCATTGCGGTGTTTCATTCTTCCATCTTGTTAATGAATCTTTAGCTTTACCAGTTTACTTTTGGATTTAGGGGACAATAACATTTTGACTTAATGTACATCTGGGTGTGGACCTTCATAATAAATTGGAAGTTATAAATTACTATCTTTTATATATTCTGTTTTTTGCATAATTTCATAAAATAACTAAATAAAAGATATAAATCAAAACCATTTTTTATTAACAGCATGTAATCATTCATTCTGATCATTGTCTGCCAATACCTTCTAACAGTAAACAATCTTCTGCCATAGCACTACAATTCATTGGTTATCTGAGACATGTCAGGCACTCGGCCAAAGAGGTACAACACATATAAGACTTTCTTGAAGACCCACATCTTCACTGCCTCTTTTCTGTAAAAGAAGGAAAGTAGAAAAAAATTAATAAATTCTTGACACAAGGAGGGGAGCAAAGACTTGCACTTGTAGTTTTCTTAAAAGAATCCCTGACTATTATGAAGATACCTTTGCACAAAACTATGACCTGTCAATAACATTGCATTTTTGTTTAATTAAAATGATTCAAAAAGATAGTCATCCAGGAACTGATCATAAAGCCCGTGCATGAGATTTTCACCATAACTGACAGTGATACAATGACTGCAGAATAGTATGGCTTTGGGACAAATGTGTTATCTGATATAATTTACATTAATGGAACTGTGAAAGACAAAAAATTCTGAAAATATAGATAAATTATAATTTCTACTTTGCTTTACCCCTGGCTAGCAAATATATCGAGAGTACCCTACCTTTGGAGAGTAGAAGAAACTTTTATCACATGTACTTAAGGTAATCACAGAGAGAGAGAGAGAGAGAGAGAGAGAGAGAGAGAGAGAGAGAGAGAGAGAGAGAGAGAGAGAGAGAGAGAGAGAGAGAGAGAGAGAGAGAGAGAGAGAGAATCCACTTACTTCAAGCTATAATCAAAATAGAATTGTTCCCAGTGCCCTCTCATCCACTGCGAGAGGGAAGCATCTGGAGAAACGAAAGCTCCTCTTGTCGCAGACCGGGCCATAAGGGTATACCTGTCGACAACATTTCCGTGGTCCTTTGTGATGGCCCGAATGGTGTTCACGTTCCTTGATTTTGAGAGATTGAAATTTTAGATGGTTATGAGAATAATTTCATTGAGGAGCTATACCCAAAAATGTATATAGTATATCATTTTATATGCCTGTCTTGCTAAACTCTCAAATTTTTAGTAACTGAAAATGAAAAGATTGTCTCTTGAACTAAAAAGCTCTGTATAGCATTCTTTAAAAATACATTTACCTGAACTAAACATGCAATGCAATATGACAGACAATACATATCTTGAATGAGTAAAAGCTTGTTAATACTTCTCATATCTCAAAGAACAATTTTTTGAACTTCTTGAATAATTAGCAACATAAAAAGAGATTTATAAAGAATTCCCAATACATGAAAGAATGCCAGTTTTCTAACTATTAAGCCAGAAAAAAAAAGCATTAATCCAATAATTCAAAATCAAACGATATAATAATATAATACTGTGGTCAACAAATAACTGACAGACCTTTAGGAAGCTTTTACAACATCAAGGCAAAACAAGTAAGTAAACAACTATAATATTACAATCCTATGCAGTTGATATTTTACTTCAAGAGAGAGTAGGAACAAGCTTACTAAAAAAAGACAAGCTAAAATATCCATACACCCATACAGAAATATCAAGAAGCATGGATTAACACATGAAATCAATAATAAATATAAATAAGATTACAAAAATAGATATAAACAAAATTACATGCACATAAGGGATAAACAGTCAGCCAACAAGAATCAAGGACTCTTTGTGCATTTAACAACAAACTCGTCTTACATAAATATTAGGTGAGTTATGTATCAAGTTAAGTATATCAATAAGAAAAATAAGAAGCACACACTTAGTACATGTTAATGGACAGAATGTTACTCAAGTTGTTAATAACATTAATAGTTATGTTATGTTTACAGAGTGAGAGTGAAATAGCAAACTATAATCTCGTCTACATAATATAAAAGGAACATTAGCCTTTCAGAGAAAAGGAAGAGATATTGTCTACACTAAAACATCCTCACAATACAAAAAAAAGATGAAGAGAATAGTTTTCTTTCCCCCAAGGGAGGCCAGTGGCTTTTGTTACTAATTACAGGAACAATTTTCTTTAATCTACTCATTGCAATTTATTGCAGTTGTTAATATTTCCTAAAGAATTTCCAGGTTCAAATTCTTCTCCGTAATGAAAAAGATACGTAAGGAAGGCAGTAGATTTTAAATTTTGTTATACATCTAACTTTACATTTAAGAATTTTTTCTAAAGAAAATATTCAAAATAGGTGCAACACATCTACATTTCATCTTTTCTACTATACAAAATCTAATATCTTAGAGCCTGTGACATTATATACTGAAAAAACAATACTTATTTTTATACAGTCCCCTCAGAGATAACATTGCAATAATTATCTGCTATATCTACAACCATAACACCAAGATTGATCAAACCATACAGCCTTTTATGACTTATTCTGCAAAGATAAATGTCTGACACTTATCACAGATGTAAATCTTATATAATGTGTAAAGAGACAACCAAACTACACAGGTGAATGGTTCAAACATTACCAGCAACTGAAGAACTTAATGTTTTCTTAAATGTTTCAAGTTTTAGCCTGGCTGTTGGTCTGTCTTTAAGCACAAATTAAAATTTATCATTCATTTCCCTGCAGCTGAAACATGGTATAAATTATGCCTATATACATACCTAATAGTTGCACACAATTGAAACCCACATTAAAAATTGATATAAACAACTGATCAGTGCAAAACCCTGGAGCATATGATTAGATGTAACCAATAATAGTGTTCATTTAAGCTTGCAACAGGCAGAACCATAATGCAAAGATCAAATCAGGCTTGTGGAAGCATTAACAAAGTTCATAATATGTTTACACAATTTCTCGAGCTCTCTTAAGACAACCTTACCGTATCACAAGTAACATGGCTCTTGGTAAATCCTGCAGGATTTCATTAATCTGATCAAATCTGTTGGCTGCCATCTTCTGCATATATTCTAGCTCATTCGAACTTAACACATTTTTCAATGCACTGATGCCTCCACTTTCAACTGGGCGCTGCATAAGCATTTCAGCATAAAGCATGTAATCTGGAAGTCAGTAAATTGTCCTTGTACGTAGCAGTCTCAGCCGTGAATGTTCTGTTTGCTATCATGCGTACAGTGTTCAGAAAAGAAATTATGAAACAAATAAATAAATAACAAGCAAATTTAAATCTAAATATGGCACCCTCTTCACGTTTTAATTTACAAGTGCGTAATTCAAGAGAGAATATAGGCACATGCGTGTGCACTCA
>NC_061831.1:2791076-2796076 GCF_019202785.1 Penaeus chinensis
ATATCCCTTGATCAAAACTTCTGAAACTGATTGATCAAGGCATTATACTTTAGTTATGAAAGAAATTATAAGAGGCAGATTTTGCTTGGTTAGGTTGGTATACCTGTTCTTAAGAAGTGATTCTGTGATACAAATGTGTTCATGTTTTCACTTATCAATAGCGTAAATTACATAGGCCTCCTGCAGAAACATCTTTTTTTCAATATAAATGTAATCAGAACATCAGGAATAATAGACATTTAATTAAATTAAACTAAGAGAAACTATGAGAAATGTATCAGGAATTTCCAGAGAAATCTACATAAAAAAACTTTACATGAAAAAAAAAAAAAAAAAATGTTATAGGGATATCAGCCTTGCTGGATGCTTATCATCCTAAAAATCTTTGTTGAATGATTTTAAAAATATATTTTCTCCGAAAAACAAAGATGTGAACAGATGTATATCAGTCAATATTCATGCATTACATTGGAAGCGGCATTTGTAGGCTGATTTTGCTCCTGAAACTTTATGCATTCAAACATTTTCTCTTTTTCTAATAAATCTTGAATCTGGCCTTACAACATTCTTAGTTGTAAACATCCTTGTGAAAGTTTAAAGGATATACATTTTAAAAAATAATTACCATGGTATATCATTATTGACAACAATCTATAAACTTTGCATGAAAGGGTCACAGATCTAATCTTATCTAGCAGTTAGATTTCATCTTCTGAAATGCTTCTGAGATGCAGGATTGTCAACAAAAACTAATAAGATTACTTAGTCCTTTTAGCACCTCTTTACGTAAACTACTTATTTTCTATATTATTCCACTTATATTCTGGCTATATATGAAAGCAAAATGGTAGGAGAGTTGTTTTAAAGAACCGTATATAGTAAAGAATATATTTTTTCTCATCAAATTTTCTTTTTACCAAACTCACCATAAACAGTCTAACTATATCTTGCTCTTTCAATATGACATGATCTAAATCAGTGGTTCTTTAGCTTTTACTAGCCTGGACCCTTTTAAGAAGCAGATGGAAACTATGGTCCCCTTTCCCAGAAATATGTACATAAACACAAAATTGCAGGCAATGTGTATCATGTACTTTATGTATTGAAATTTGATCATCTCATACATATATGACACCCATAAGGCATTATAAAACTTTAAAGTAAATATTCTAAAAAACATTAACGTAAATGTTAATTTTTATCTGATCCTCACAAACCCCCTGAAACCCATCTATGGACCCCCTAGGGGCCCATGAACCCGAGGTTAAGAACCCCTGATACTACATGGGTTATTTGCAGATACAATGTAAACAGGATATGTTGAAAAACCTGTCTTAATCAGTCCCTGCTCTTGACAAACAAACAATATAAAATGGTGAGATAAAATCTGTCCACAAAATTGTGATATCAGCCAAAATATAAAGTAGTCTTAAACAATGAAAAGAAAAAAAGAAAACAGCTCTATACCTAAACAACAATGGAAACATTACCCATAAAAAAAACAGGAAAAAGGGAACATATATAATCATCAATAAACAATACAACAAGAATGAAAAGAACAATGTCTGTGCCTACCTTACTACAGCAATCCCAGTGGACTTTTGGAACATGGACATACTTGAATTTTGAAAGTTCTCTAGCACAGCGCTCCCCATTGTGCCCTTCATTAATGAAGTCCAGCTCTTGCTCTAAGGTACCTTTCAGGTCCTGGGTAAAAGGAAAAAATGTAATAATAGCAAATCTAAAAATTAAAAGAGAATATAAAATATTGGAGAGAGAAAATATTTTATCATTATATTATCATTGTATCATAATATTCATGACAACATGATTTCTACACTGGATAGTTATCTCACATGTCATACTTGAAACAACATATTTTGTAATGACAAAAGCTCTCCCAAAGTCACAGAAGATACAAAAATCTATTACCTTGAGAACCCATTTCAAGGCAAATTTTGGATGCATTATTTGTATGATCTCCAGGAGCAGCTCGATGGTGGTGATGTCTCCCCAGAACCGATCCTGAAGGTCAATGTATTGCACTTTGACGGCGACTTCTTCTCCACTGTGTGTCTTGGCACGGAATACCTAGGAAAGAAAGTTTGCATAGTTTTATAAATATAAAGATTACACTTGTTTGAGAAATAGTGTTAACTTTTTATTTTATAGCAAAAACAGCCAAACTTCTTACATTATGAGATCAGTTAATTTCTTTTATTACAATTAATATTGACACCAAAACCTGCATAGCTTAAAAAATTACAAGGACAGGCCATCTCTCACCTGGGCTAAACTGGCTGCTGCAATAGGCTCATCATCAAACTCACTAAATATTTCTTTATGTGAACACCCAAAGTCTTCTTGAAAGAGTGTGCCAATTTCATCCCATCTACGGTTGAGACACCTATCTTGCAGAGCCTAAAGGATACAGATAATAAAAGACATAAGAAGTTCTTCATTAAATTTAAATTCATCAGAAAAGGTAGAAACTACTCATGTTACCTTTTATAGCTGAACATCATATATTCCATTACACAGTCAATACCAATACTGGAAAACTAGAAAGTAATACCAGCTTATTAAATTGTACTAATAAAAAGATATTTGCTCATTAAACCTTCCTATATTATTAAATAAATTTTTCACACACACATCACTATGAAGGAATTCTGAAGTGCCACAGATTACAAACTCACCTTTAATGTTTCCAGATATTCCTTTGGCAGTATGTGATTCATGGACACTAACCCCTGGCCCAGCTTTACATACAATCCACCATTCTGTAAAATATTCAAGTAAATAGCAGCAACACCACTGTTTTTCCAACCTCTCCTTATGTATCATATTCCGTACAATGTTGCATCATGACAGAATCTATTCTTACCTTGAGACAACCATCGAGAATTCGCTCAGCTGATCGCTGGTGAGCTGCCGATAATGCTGAAGAATAAAGATCACTGTCCTCGTCCAGGCCATAAGTCGACCATTTGTAGTCCACGGAGATCATCAGGCCAATATGCAAACTCCTGTTGCATTAAAGTTCTAAAATTATCATAAGTTCTTCATTTAGAAGAAAAGCTGTTCAAGATACAACTACTAATACAATTACAAAATTAGCTGTACAATAACTAATGCTACAAACCACTTCCACCAGACAAGAAAGATATCAAATGAATATATTATTGGATATCACTAAATCACTACGGTAATATAAAAAAAAAAAAAGTAAAAAAATTCCTCAACTCTACCAACCTGAAGAATCTTCCAACTCCCTCGACTGTGACCCTCATCTGTCTCTTGGTCAAATCATCAGTGTATGCATAGTACACTCCCCCAGCTGCTGGCACTGCTACAGCCACGCCACCGAGAACCTTCCCAATTGTGGCTAAAACTCTCCGCTTCTTCCTTACCACAACGGGGGCTTCTGTTGCACATCTTCTGACAATATTCTGACTTGTACACCAAAGGGGGCGCACAAAATTGCAAGCTGCACGTCGATACATTGTGACTAAATCTGTTGGGTATAAAAGGAGGAATAATTGGTAAAGCAGAATATCCAATACAGCACTTATGAATGTGAAATGGAAAAACATCAAAATGTGCAATGGTGGTTTAACTTGACTGCTTCAAGGAATTTATATTTTATTATTAATTGATTTTTTTTATCTATCTGTACATTTTGTTTTCATCTCAAATTTCAGTACTTCCAGCAATATATTTCAGTTCATTAAAAAGTCATGAGTTCCTGATATTACAGTATATTATTATCTGCAAAACCAAAATGCTTTGTTAAACATTAATACATTTTTCTCTTTCTATTAGACTACATCAAACAAATTCATTTTCAAGATCACATACTATTTTCTACCTCAATACCAATAACATTAAGTGGGAAATCCACCACAATTTGTTAACCAAATCTTTGTGAATAGACTAAAAGCATCTTTTTTTGTATAGGTAATTCTGACATCCTACCTTTAACTCAAATATACATCCTACTACATATACAATTAACATTACTTAGAATAGTATTAACTTATCCCTATAATATCTAGATTCTGGTTGTATAAGGTTTAGCTAAGGTATGATGTGGCAAGGTCTGGTAAGGTAAGTGTCAGGTATAGTAAGGTTAGTAGTTTAGGAGGTAGTCTGCTATTTTGAATCATAAAAATAGTTCATAGATCTTTCACTTTAAATTTTGCATATTTGTTCCAGGTTTACCATGCTAACTTGAACTAGTTCTTTACAGCATTTCTTTACTACTTTCTGGGGGGGGGGCATAATGAGGAAAATCATGTCCATGATGTATATAATATTTACTATAATTCTTCTTTTCACTTTTTACATTAATTACTAAGGTTCTTCAGGAATACAGGCCTAATACTAAAGTGTCATAATTCAAAGCAAAATTATGCTATATTGCAACTGCTGTCACAAATGTTCTGATGTCCTTCACATTTATATAAAGCATTTGGTATGATAACATGCCGTATATTAAAAATTGTAGCATTGTTGAAAAATCTCTGAGAATAAAACGAAAGCTGAAAAGGAGGAGTTAACACAGTATATCCAAAGCATACATGTTGCAAACACATCGCTGTGAATCCATTGGGCATTAGCCTGCTCTGACAGAATAAGAATTGGCTTTAACTTCAACACATCAAAGTACATCTACCATATATCTACAGCTATCTCTAAAGTCACATATGAAATGCACGAAAATAGTGACACAACAACATACTGCTTCTGTACTTATAAAGAAAATGCTGCATTAACACTATCTAAATATAGGCCTATGTCTGTATTTTGTCAATATGAACCTTCTTCCTTCCTTAAACTACCAATAAGATCCTCATTTACTCATACATACATCACATTAGCCTAAATCAAACACACAAGTACAATGATAAATTCACCACCGCACGTTACGCTCATATCAATTTGACGATTTATTAATACAATCCCGAGAAAAAAGTAAAAATCACAAGCCTACGAAA
>NC_061831.1:2811076-2818576 GCF_019202785.1 Penaeus chinensis
ATAAAGGATTTGCGGAGAGAAGGGAAGATGGGGGGGAGGAAGGAAGGAAGGAGGGAAGGAAGGAAGGAAGGTGAGGGGACGGAAAGAAGAAAGGAAAAACGAAGAGGAGGAGGAGGAGGAGGTGGAGGAGGAGGAGGAGGAGGAGGAGGAGGAGGAGGGGGAGGGGGAGGAGGAGGGGGGAGGAGTTGGAGGAGGAGGAGGGGTGAGGATAAAGGATTTGCGGAGAGAAGGGTGTGGAGGGGGAAAGAGGAAGGAAGGGGGGGGGGGAAGGAAGGAAGGAAGGTGAGGGAAAAGGAAGGAAAAATGAAGAGGAGAAGGAGGAGGAGGAGGAGGAGGAGGAGACGGAGGAGGAGGAGGAGGAGGAGGAGGAGGAGGAGGAGGAGGAGGAGGAGGAGGAGGAGGGATGAGGATAAAGGATTTGCGATGAGAAGGGAAGATGGGGGGGAGGAAGGAAGGAAGGAAGGAAGGAAGAAGGAAGGAAGGAAGGAAGGTGAGGGGACGGAAAGAAGGAAGGAAAAATGAAGAGGAGAAGGAGGAGGAGGAGGAGGAGGAGGAGACGGAGGAGGAGGAGGAGGAGGAGGAGGAGGAGGAGGAGGAGGAGGAGGAGGAGGAGGAGGAGGAGGAGGAGGAGGAGGAGGAGGAGGAGGAGGAGGAGGAGGAGGAGGAGGAGGAGGGGTGAGGATAAAGGATTTGCGGAGAAAAGGGAAGATGGGGGGGAGGAAGGAAGGAAGGAAGGAAGGAAGGAAGGAAGGAAGGAAGGAAGGAAGGACGGTGAGGGGACGGAAAGAATGAAGGAAAGATGAGGAAGAGGAGGAAGAGGAAGAGGAAGAGGAAGAGGAGGAGGAGGTGTGAGGTAAAGGGTTTGCGGAGAGAAGGGAAGGTGGGGGGGGGGGGAGGAAGGAAGGAAGGTGGGGGACGGAAAGAAGGAAGGAAAGAGGAGAAAGAGGAAGAGGAGGAAGAGGAAGAGGAGGAGGAAGAGAAAGAGGAGGAGGAGGAAGAGAAAGAAAGATGAGGGTGAGGGGCAAGGAGGAAGAGGAAGGAAAGTGTTAGAGAAGGGAAGGGAAGGTAAGATAAAGATGGGGGAAGTGAGTAAGGATGAGGAATGTGGGAGAAGAAGGGGATACGTAAAGAGAGGAAGATGGAGAGTAGAAAGGAGGGAATTGGTGGGGAGAAGGGGAAGGAGGGGAAAAAGGGGAAGGAAGGGGAAGGAGGGGAAGGAGGGGAGAAGGGGAAGGAGGGGGGAGGGAAGAATGAGCGGTGGGCGGGGCAAGAAAGGGAAAAAGGAGAGAGGAAGCGGGGGGGGGGGGCGGTGGAACAATGGGGGGAGGGAGGGAGGGAAGGTAGGGCGCGTGGGATGGGAAGATGAGTTATGGGAAGAGATGCAAAGAAGGAAAGAAAGAGAGATGGGAAGAAGGAGAGAAGGAGAGAAGGAAAGAAAGAGAGATAGAAAGAAGAAAAGAAAGAGAGATGGAAAGAAGCGAAGAAGGAAAGAAAGAGAGATGGAAAGAAGGAGAGAAGGAGAGAAGGAAAGAGAGAGAGATGGAAAGAAGAAAAGAAAGAGAGATGGAAAGAAGGAAAGAAAGAGAGATGGAAAGAAGGAAAGAAAGAGAGATGGAAAGAAGGAGAGATGCAGAGAAGGAAAGAGATAGAGATGGAAAGAAGAAAAGAAAGAGAGATGGAAAGAAGGAGAGAAGGAGAGATGGAAAGAAGGAGAGAAGGAGAGAAGGAGAGAAAGAGAGATGGAAAAAAGGAAAGAAGGAAAGAAGGAGAGAAGGAAAGAAAGAAAGATGGAAGAGAAGGAAAGAAGGAGAGAAGGAGAGAAGGAAAGAAAGAGAGATGGAAAGAAGGAAAGAAAGAGAGATGGAAAGAAGGACAGAAGGAGAGAAGGAAAGAAAGAGAGATGGAAAGAAGGAAAGAAGGAGAGATGGAAAGAATGAAAAAAAGAGAGATGGAAAGAAGGAAAGAAAGAGAGATGGAAAGAAGGAAAGAAGGAAAGATGGGAAGAAGGAAAGAAAGAGAGATGGAAAGAAGGAAAGAAAGAGAGATAGAAAGAAGGAAAGAAAGAGAGATGGAAAGAAGGACAGAAGGAAAGAAAGAGAAAAGGAAAGAAAGGGAGATGGAAAGAAGGAAAGAAAGAGAGATGGAAAGAAGGAGAGAAGGAAAGAAAGAGAGATGGCAAGAAGGAAAGAGAGATGGAAAGAAGGAAAGAAAGAGAGATGGAAAGATGGAAAGAAGGAGAGAAGGAGAGAAAGAGAGATGGAAAGAAGAAAAGAAAGAGAGATGGCAAGAAGGAAAGAGAGATGGAAAGAAGGACAGAAGGAAAGAAAGAGAAAAGGAAAGAAAGGGAGATGGAAAGAAGGAAAGAAGGAGAGATAGAAAGAAGGAAAAAAAGAGATGGAAAGAAGGAAAGAAGGAAAGAAGGAGAGAAGGAAGGATGAGGTTTAAAGAAGGAGGGAGGGAACATGGAGCGACGTGGAGAGAGAAAGAAAGAGAGAGAGAGAGAGAGAGAGAGAGAGAGAGAGAGAGAGAGAGAGAGAGAGAGAGAGAGAGAGAGAGAGAGAGAGAATGAATGCGATAGACAGATAGATCGATAGATAGATAGAGAGAGAAAGAAAGAAAGAGAGAGAGAGAGAGAGAGAGAGAGAGAGAGAGAGAGAGAGAGAGAGAGAGAGAGAGAGAGAGAGAGAGAGAGAGAGAGAGAGAGAGAGAGAATGAATGAGATAGACAGATAGATCGATAGATAGATAGATAGATAGATAGATAGATAGATAGATAGAGAGAGAGAGAGAGAGAGAGAGAGAGAGAGAGAGAGAGAGAGAGAGAGAGAGAGAGAGAGAGAGAGAGAGAGAAAGAGAGAGAGAGAGAGAGAGAGAACAGGAAGAAGGGAGAGAATGGAGAGGGAAGAATAGAGGGAGAGGGAAGGGACAGAATAAAGAGAAGATGGTGGATAGGGAGAAAATGAAAGAGGGTAAGGCAGAACGGGAGGAGAGAAGGGAAGGGAAGAAAGAAGAAAGAGGGAGAAGGAGAAGGGAGAAGAATGAAAGGGAAAGAGAGAAGAAGGAAAATGGGAGAAGAAAGAACGGAATGAAAGAGGAAGAAGGGAAGAGTAAGAAAATGAATAAAGGAGAGGAAAACGTGATAAATAGGTGTGAAAGAGGAGGAAGTAGAGAAGGAAGATGCAACGGGTGTAATAAAGAGAGGAAGAAGGGATTGTAAAGAAGAAGATAAAGAGGGAAAAATGCAAAAGAAAGAAAAGGGAAGAAGAAAGAACAGGAGAGAGATAAGATACAACAGAGAGGGAGGATAAGAGAAAGAAATAAAGAAGAAAAAGATGAGATGAGGAGACAGAAAAGAGAGAAAGCGAAGAAGGAAGCAGGGATAATAAATAAAGAAAGGAAGAAGGAAATACACGATAAAGCAATAGAGAAAAGGGGAAGGCGTGATAAAGAAAAAAAGGGTGGACAGAAGAGAAATATAGATACGGAAAATGAGAGAATGGAGAATTAAGAATAAAAGTGAGAGAGGTGGAAGAAAAAATAAACAAACAGAAAAAGTGGGACAGAAAACAGACCAAGGAAAAAGGGAAGAAGAGTGATAAATAAAAGAGACAAAGAAAGGGAAGAGAGAGATAAGGAAGAAGCATAAAGAAGGGGGGGGGGGGGATAGAGAACGATAGAGAAAGGACGGAGAAGAGAGGATATAATGACAGGGGAAGTGAGGAGGAAAGTAAGAGAGATAAAGGAGGAAGAGAGATGAAAAAAAAAAAAAAACGAAGAAAGGAAGAAGAGAGAAAAGAGATATAGAGAAAGGAAGGAAGAAGAAGTAAGAGGAAGTTAAAAAAATGAGAAAATGATAGAGAAGAGAGAAACAGTGAACTGAGGGAGGAAGAAAAAATAGAGAAAGGAGGAATGGAGATAAACAGATAAAGAAAGGAAAAAGAGGGAGATAAGAGAGAAAAAGAGAAAGGACAGAGAGAGATAAGAGAGAAAGAGAAAGGGCAGAGAGAGATAAGAGAGAAAGAGAAAGGGCAGAGAGAGATAAGAGAGAAAGAGAAAGTAAGAACGAATTGCATATCGTTATCATCTACGGAAGGTGACTTCCTGTCGCCTTGGATTTCTCTTTGCAAATCACTACTAATTTTGCATATTTGAAATTGCATACGGGAAAAAAAGGCATAAACTCTATAACGTATTTTTCTCTCTTAATTCTGTTTACCGGTAAAGCACGAATCACATATTTAATGTTAGTGACTTGCAAGGTTAAAAAGCAAATCCGTTAAGGTTAAAGGGGCCATAAAAAAAAAAAAAAAATGTTATTTTCAAGGTTGATTTAAAACCTGTAATGACCTTGCATAGGCTGACATATTTCCGCGACCTCTCGTCCAGCACCACACCACACGCAGCACAGGGACAATAATGATAAATAATATTAACCACACGAATCTATATCTCTCTAAACATTCTAAACACTAACCCCGTAAAATATCGAGAACTTACCTTCAGTTTTGGGTTCATTGGAGGAACGAGGCGATACACACCAATACACACCAAAATAAATATATAAAAAAGTCTCGAATTGGGACACAAAATAACACACACGAGAGAGAAAACGGACACAACACTACCCGCCCTTACACTCGGCTCCGGGACACTCACATGAGCCACGGGGAAGCACGGACCCGCACTCTCTCCTTCTACACATTACCGTCGCATCGTCGCTTCAGATTTCGTACCACCTAGGAGCTCGTCTTTTTTTTTCTTCTCTCTGTTTTAAAAATCACTTCGTTTGCTTTTTATCGATTATCGTTCATTTTCCTTTTTTTCTTTTTCTTTTCTTTGGGTGGGGAGAGGAGAAGATTTAATCGAATCTCTCAAATGGAGGAGGATCTGGGGAGCCAATCACTCTCTTTAGCTTCATCTTCTCACCGCTAAGCTATTCCTCGTCAACACTGTATCTGTCTTTGAACGCTCTTTACATAAACGCCGGGGCCACGCTCTAGATGCACACAAACGGACGCACAAACATTTTCCACTCTATGAATCACAGCCATTCACACGTACGTACAAAGTTGCACACATATTTCTCGCTTCTCTTTCTCTCTCTTGTCTATCCATCTCTTGTTCTTTATCTCTTTCTCTCTCTCTCATTCTCTCTCTCTCTCTCTCTCTCTCTCTCTCTCTCTCTCTCTCTCTCTCTCTCTCTCTCTCTCTCTCTCTCTCTCTCTCTCTCTCTTTCCCTCTCCCTCTCTCTCTCTCTCTCTCTCTCTCTCTCTCTCTCTCTCTCTCTCTCTCTCTCTCTCTCTCTCTCTCTCTCATTCTCTTTCTCTCTCTCTCTCTCTTTCCCTCTCTCTCTCTCTCTCTCTCTTTCTTTCTCTTTCTCTCTCTGAATATCCACGTAAGCATGTCTCACAGAAACGTACGCACCTACAGACACACATAGATGCATAGCCCCTCGCACCTACAAACACACACAAACATAAACATACTTCCCCCCACCCTCATTCGAACACACATACACACACACACACACACACACACACACACCCGTGCGCGCGCAGAAAAGAATGTGTGACGTCATCAACTTCCTGAAAATAAACAGTACGGCAAGGAAATTGAAAACACGTTAATTTCGACACGACTGTGACAGAACGGAAGTGAAAATTACGAAATATTGATAAACAAAATAGCTGAATGAATGTATCTTGACATATAGGTCATGATCTTTTTCTTCTTTTTATCTTCCTTTTTTTCCTAAATAAGCTGAATATGCATTAATCCATTTATCTGCCTATCCGCTCTTTCTATCTGTTTACCTAAATATTTGTCTATCTTTCTATGTGTATGTCTGTCTGTCCATTCATCTGTCTACTTAAAATCTAAACAGAAAAATTGGATTCAAATATCATAAATTACATGGCAGTGAACATAACATCAATAACACAAGCATAATATACACACAAGAAAGTAGAGTGATGTGAATATATAAAAATGTCTTATTCTTTTGTGTCTATTACTGATATTTCTTTAACCCCGCGCCTGCTGTAAGTATTCCTATGCGTTAAATCACATCTTATAATAATAATAATAATAATAATAATAATAATAATAACAATAATAATAATAAAAACGAAATATCCTAAAGCACAATTTAAACGCAAGGGACAGAAAGCGTCAAGAGCTGATCATGACACAAAAAAAATGAATATTGTCAGACTGATAAGATATAGCCCCGCGGGACACAACGCTCTTTTAAAGGAAATGGCGCCACTTACGATGAAGGTTATACACACACTATTATTTCCGAGAAACCAATAAAGCAAATGGTAAAAGAAACGATAAGAGTAAAATATCCAAAAATAATAGTTCTTAATTAATGAAAAAGAAAGACAACAATAAATGAATATACTGTTAATTATGGCAAGATAATTATGGTGCCATGATTATGATAATTGCGAAGATGGCACTAAAAGCCATATAGAGATGAGATAAACAGTAATTAAAGTGATGATAATAAAAAAAAAACTAAATACAGTGATAATGATAATAATAATTCATTATATACAGTAATGATGATCATAATCATTCATTATATACAGTGATAATGATCATAATCATTCATTATATACAGTGATAATGATCATAATCATGAGGGAAACAATAATGATAATAAAGATAAAAATTATGACAGTAGTAGGAATAATGATGATATTCATATTCATAATGATGGTAGCAATAATGGTGATAATGATAATAATAATAATAGTGATAAAAATGACGATGAAAATGCTAATAGTAACAATGATAATAATGGTGTTCATAATAATAATAACGATACTATAATAATGATTGTAATTATGATAATAATGATGATCATTATAATAATAGTTACTATTATTATCATTATCATAATAATAATGACCATGATAATAATGATATAGCAATAATAGCAATAATAGTAATGATAATAATGATAATAATAACAGCAATAATGATAATGATAAAACTAATGATAATGATTATTATAATAATGATAATAGTAATAATAATAATAATAATAATAATAGCAATAACAATAACAGTAATAATAATAATATAAAAAAATAATACCAATCATAGAATAATAATAATAATAATAACAATAATAAAATAATAATAATAATAGCAATAATAAAATAATAATAATAATAACAGTAATAATAATAATAATATTAATGGTCATTATCTACTACTAATAATAATATCATTATTAATATCATCCTTATTATTAATGATAATGATAATAACAATAATAATAGTAATGATAATGATAATGATAATAAGGAGGAGTAGGAGGAGGATAATGATAACACCAATAATGATAACAATAATAATAGTAATGACAGTGATAATGATAACGTGTGATATTGATAATGGTAACAATAATAGTAACATTGAATAACAATAATAATAATAATAATAATAATAATGACAATAGCAAAAATGATGAATATAATAATAATAA
>NC_061831.1:2828576-2831076 GCF_019202785.1 Penaeus chinensis
AGGTTCCAGAGGTTCGAGATCGGTTCAGTTCAGTGAGAGATTTGCGAAGGCTTGGCCATTGCATCTATGTGACCCGGCCTGTGTCAGCTATTTACCATGATGGCCGGATTGCCAGCTGGTACTGTAAGGATGGTTATTCATCTATATTGAGGAGTCCGACTTAAACCCAGCCTCGTGAAGCGAGCTGAAGCCTCTCATGAAGCGAGAACGGCTTGAGGACGCAAATAAGGGTTCCGTTCACTCCCCTGATAAAGATCCTAGGCCCGTAAAATGGTAACTAAAAGAAACTGAAATAATATAATTGCTTAGGGCACAAAATGTAAAAATAATACATACTAAAATGACGTTATTTTAATAAAATACGAAATAAGAAAAATACATTTACATTAACTTACAAAACAAAATATAAATAAAAAATAAATAAATGATAAATACAAAATTTAAAGGGACTGAAGGTTAAAACGAAGAGGGAAAGCCGAATCCTGAAGCGCTTCGTTCAAAACACGTCTAAAAGTACTTAAAAACATTGAAAACATAATAAAACACTAATAAAAAAGACAACGTCCAGCAAATAACCTGGGCAAATAACGGGAAGCCTGCTCAGTACAACCTTTGCTCTGTTGACATCTCAGGTTGAAGTAAATCCAGAATGGGTGACATATACCCATGTTCAGATAGATCTCCTTTTATTGTTTTGGCCGTTCCGTATTCATACACAGACGTCTTGTGACGTCACTTCCTTCATTTTCATCTTTTTCATAAATAGATATAATTAAAATGTGAAAAGTACATAAAATATAGAAAAATAAACGAGAACGATTAAAAAGTAAACGGGCTAAGACAAATAATGAAAATCATTGAAAATAAAGCTTCTTAAAAAAAAGTCCTGACGTCACTGACATCGCCAAAAAGCTAAAAAGACGATGTCAGTAACGTAAAACATGAATAAAAACATTTACACGGTAAAATCATGAAATCGAAATACAAATACATATAATAATAAGACAGGTTTACAATATAAAAAGGACAAACCCCGCCATGCTCATCTATAAATCGAAGAAAAAGCTAAAATAAGAATATGTAAAATAAATCTAAACCTAAAAAAGAATAGTTAAAATGACGATCAAAATCATTAAAAACACTAACTAAAATATTACGGAGGCAAACTTTAAGAATTTAAACGTTAAAATACATCAATCTTTACCTAAACAAACGCAATAAAACACAGAAGACATGATAAACGCAACTTAGAAAATGGGGTTAAAAAAGGAAAACGAAACTAAAAGTGAGCAGGAGTTAAACCCCATCTGGATTCTGCTGTGACTCTCAGAGGCGAGGTTTGAAGAACCTCCACAGTACTCCAGCCGCCACGATGTAAGCAAGAGGCATAATCTTCTCACCAGACTAGCGGCTGTAGTGGGTGGTCCCTGTCTCAGAAATTGTGTTTGTTCTCAACTCTGTGCTTGCATCACCTGTCAGCATAGTCAACTGTCTCGATAATTTGCAATGCGTAGGGGTAGTCTGATTCTGTGAAGACTGACTTTGGCACTTCTGTTAATTGTTGCAGCGAGTGCAAGAGGCTCACAGAGTACCATCTGGCCGAAGGGGAGGTTCTTGCTTCCTCTTTGTGTGGCTGCAGAAGAGTGGCTTGTCCTGTGGTTGTGGACCTGTGTCGAAAGTTTTTTCGGCTTGAGTGGGATTTGGGGGCATACCCCTGCCAATTTCAGCCAGTGTGTCAGCAACTTCATTCCCTCTGATGCCTATGTGGCTGGGAACCCAGTTTATGACAATTCTTCTACCCTGAGCAAGAATCCTCTGCGTTATGGTAAGCACACTGGTCTGGAGGTAGATGTTGTCATTAGGTATGCTGTGTTGTATACTGTCAATGGCTGCCCTAGAATCTGTAGGTATAACCAAGTGTCCTTCCCTCAGGGACGTGTGGGCTAGGGCTCTCATGATCACAACTGTCTCTTACCCCTATGGATGCTGTGACATCCTTTGCTGCAAAGCCGTCGCCTGCAGTGTGGTTACAGGATCGACTAGTCCGTCCGTAAAGTAGGTTCTACTACCTGAAGGAGTGATGGCTGCAATGACCCTCTTAGCTTCTGCCTTCAGGCTATGCATAGGGTATTGATTCTTTCTGCTTGACAAGTCAGGGTGGGGAGATTCCATGCCCTTAACAAATACTTTTTCTTTGAGCTGACAGGCAGTTGTTTGCAAAGAGCCCTGATGTATGGGTTAAAGGGTGCCTAGATGACCTTGGAAAAGAACTGTGCTGCCATTATATCAATTTAGTAGTCTAGGGGAAGAAGGTTTGCCTCCATACGGAGGCATAGAAGTCAGGTATCATGTTCTCATGATTTTTCACATTTAACAAACTTAAATGAATATGAAGTCAGATACCAGTCAAGAACTACCCAACTGTGTTTCAATTGATCTTAAAAGTTCATACGACAGAATCCATACCGGAAAATATGGGGGGATACCTCCCAGGCTCCTT
>NC_061831.1:2846076-2851076 GCF_019202785.1 Penaeus chinensis
TCACCAGAGCTGCATCGTCTTTTAGGCCGTGCAGAGGCACTAGAACATTTACACAATGACTTGTACAGAGAACTACATTCCTCGCACGACTCTTACTCATCGATCGCACAAGCATTCCTCTCTCGACGGGAACAATTGGAGTCCTATAAATATCACTTAATGAATGGTCCTCGGATCAAAGAGGAATTGGCAAAGGTACCGGAATCCGACCTTAGAGATCATCCCGACCTGGAGGAAACCCTGAGGACCTCGTGGAAAAGACCTCACTTCTATTTCATGAATCTGGAAAAGTTTCTTTCTAGCGTTCCAATAGACGACAGAGACATTATGCAAGAAGCCGTGACGATGCTCAAAGAGTTGAATCGCCTCGGAGACAGTGGCATTATCATTGATGGCGTGAAGGGTTGTCCTTTCGACCTGCACATTAAGGCGCCGTTGCTACTCCACAGCTCATTCAAGATCAAAGGGCCAGGGATGCAGAAGAAGGATTACCGCGTCCTCCTTTTCGGCGAGATGCTGGTCATCACCCTCCCAGAGGGTTGGGTCTACAGGTATCAGTGTAGCCTTCGCATGGACCAGCTACTCCCTATTTGTCAGAAACCCGAACAGGCTGCGTCGTTTGCTGTGGTAGTGAGAGATGGAGGAAAGAAAGAGAAGAATTATGTCTTCACAGCACCCAACGAGAATACGAAGCAGAAGTGGGATGATGAAATAAAGAGGCTTACTAAAAACATCGCAAATGAAGTGAAAAGGGAGGCAGAAAAGCGCTTTGGTGCGATGCCTGTGGTGTGAGATATGTTACTTTGCTTTTTTTGTAAAATAAAAATACTTTTACTCACATTCAAGGACATTAAATAAATATGAATTTGTATTACATGGGTTGTTCATCTAGTCCAGGGGTTCCCAAACTGGGGTACATGTACCCCCAGGGGTACATTTGGTCTGAAGGAAACAATTACTTGCACAATACATGGTGTTGTAATCTGCACTCAGATTGCACTTTTCTCATTTTCTTTGTGTTGATTAGCACCACCTTTATTGAAATTTCTAAACATGCAGACTTAAATAATTGAAATATTAAAATGTCCTTTTTTACTATTAAGCTTAATTTTTAGTGTTAGGGGTACATGGGAACCTATAAAAAGCCTAAGGGGTACTGAGGAACAAAAAGTTTGGGAACCCCTGATCTAGTCGCTAGTCATTTCTCAGTATCCATTAATGTATCTGGCAATGCAATTCTCTCCTGAACGTGTCTTAGCTTCCTATGATATGCTTCACAACCGTCAATTAGCTCATGGTTCTTTTTGTGCAGTGGAATTATATAAATGGGTCATATTTTTGTATAACAGTTTCTAGTTTCTTGTTTCTTAGTTCCCATTACATAGAGTATGAATAAACCCATTGAACGCCAATGATCAAAATTGTTACCATATTAAATGGTAAAAAAATCCTGGATTCTGACAGAATTATCTTTGAAGAATGTGTCCCATTCCTTTGCTAGGACTTACTGTATAGTACTGCAGATGAAAATATAATTCTTTAATAGTTACAACCATCTTGATTTGCTCTTAGAAAACTCCTATGCCATCCCTGTATGGAATGTCACTTTCCAGATTCATGTACTTATATGTTTATGAAGCTACTATCTGTTATATCATACTGTATAATACTGTAACAAAATTATTATATTTTGTGTTATTTCCCAAACAGCCTTTCATGTATTGGTTTTGGATACCATCATAATTATGTATGATAAAATATAAGTTCTCCTCTGGAGATATAGATACTTGCTTCTGTGATACGGTAATGAATAAGAAAAATAGAAAAATAATGTGCAAAAGAGGAGATTAAAACTTCCAAAAGTGTTCCGTCTTATTTTAGTGTACATAAACACTCAACTTCTCAGCCGTTTTCTTTACAAATAGTTTATATACATTCTGTGAGCATGGGGACCCTTCCACAGTTACAAAACACATACATATTCGCCTGGTTACAGTCATACACACAATCAGATGCTAATATATATATGTTTATACATGCATACAGCATACATATACATACATATACATATATAAAACTTCCCTCTGTATATTACATATATTAAATCTTTCAATATAGTAAGTATGGTTTTCTCAAAGAAAAGAAATGAAAAAAAACTAATTGAAACTTTTCATGATATGAACTTTATAAAATGATTTCACCATGTCTTGCCTACTGGGCATAAAAATGTTATATGACTTAAGATTAGCATACAAAACACATGGGAGTTTAATCCTCAGTAAACTCAACACTTTATAATGAATGCTTCTTGGGAGGTTGCAACATGCACAACCAATATTGCAGTGTTAATAGAACACAGGCATACAATAAAAGCAAGATCACTTGATCCAGTCTAGTGATCCTCCAGAATTTTAAACAGAGTTTCTTCATAAAGTATATGGGATATTAACATAGATGTATTTCGACTCACTTTCCCCTCTACAGACAAGGGCGTCACAGTTTTCTGAATATCCTCAAACACTCCTACACATTCCACACCTGAGTTAAATCACACTTGTCTTGGTAAAACTGTTGCATCACCTGAGCTTCTTTCTCTAACTTATTTCCTTTCCAAAATTAAAAAAAACGAGAGGAAAAAAAAAAAAAAAAGATTAAAAAAGCAAATTCACTTAAACATTGCAAATCCAAAGGACATATCCAAGAAGTCTTTCACATGAAATATTTTGTTATATTATTTTTATTATAAATTACATATATATATTTATCTATATATAATGCATCAGCTGCTATCTTGAAAAAAAAAGTCAGGCATCCAGCAATGAATACAGAAGAGTGAGGAAAAAAAAAAAAAAAAAAAAAAAAAATGAAGGCAAGCAGATGAAAAGTTCAAAATGCAGCAAAGACTTCTCAAAATATGACTGTACTAATGTTTGTATGTTTCACCTTTGGCCCAATAGACCCTAACGTGTACCGAGTTGACAGGCTATATGAAAATATCACTTCCAAAGACAATTGTAATGTAGATTAACTTATCTCACAAAAAAAAAAATAATAATAATAAATAAAAAATAAAAAAGAAATAAAATAAACAAAATAAATAAATAAAAATAAATCACCTACTTTGACTTGCTTGAAAATCCTCATCATGTTTACTGCAGTTACAGAACAGTCAGATAATTTCATTGTTTTACCAATAAACCAAGTTCAAATTGGACCACTCCTTTTCCTTAACAACAACAAAAAAAATATAAATAAAATATATGATAATGACAATAAAAATAATAACCGTAATAATAGTAATAGTAATAATAATAATAATAATAATAATAATAATAATAATAATAATAAAAATAATAATAATAATAATAATAATAATAATAATAATAATAATAATAACAACAACAATAATAATAACAATAGTAGTAATGATGTGCTGAATGATAATCAGTAAATTAATTAATTAGTATAGGATAGTAAATTATAAAATTACTTGATAAGATTCTGCATTCACATTTCGCAGGGAGTGTCACAATTAACCCTTTCAAATTTGGAGGCCACAAAATACTTTGCATGAGAGTTAAATTCTGAGTTAGGCATACAAAAAAAACTCACAGATATCATGGTTACTTTTCACTAAGAAAATGACTGTTGCACAAATATTCCCCTCCCCCCCCTCAGCAGAAAAGAAAAATACTGACCAGATTTTTTTTTTTTTTAAATCAATTAGTTAACCAAACATAAGAAAAATGAAACTAGCTATGTATGCATATAATTTGTGTACTGTTTATATTTCATTTTTTATTTCAGAAAAAAAAAACTACTCCAAAGAATACTGTCAAGCTCATCTATAAGAGCTGAAATAATAAATGGTCTGCTATATTACAAAGAAAATAAAGAAATGTATCTAAGGACTAGTTTGCATCTGCAAGACACACATAATCAGAATTATTCAGTAATTTGTTGATTTATGTATAACTTTTGCAACAATTGATCCCTAAAACATTTATTAGCATCTGTTTGATTTAAGCTGGCAGCAAATACTAATAACTAGAAAAGAAATAGAGAGGTATAGGAATAGAGAGAATATAATTTGAATGGGCTGTGTTTCATTCTGTAATGAGTGATGAAACATCTTGAGCTTCTGAAGGAATCATGTCTGTGCAGCCGACTTCCGTGGCAATGGAAAAATGCTGAATTGATCGATTCATTTGGATATTCTAAAAAAATATTCATAATATTCAATAATCTTTTATGGTATTTAGTAGAGCATGGTAACCTTTCTCACTGGGGATGGTTTCAATTTGAGAATTATTACTTGTTAATATCCGCTGAGACTGAGCTAAAGTAGAGCTCAGTATACTTGAGTAACAGCCATTTTCTGGTAAATGGAACTTTTATGAACAAGTATATATATATATATATATATATATATATATATACTTTCTTCATTACCAGGTCTATATTTGGTGCAATTTTCATACTTTGGGAAGGCACCAATACAAAAAGAAAAAAAAAAAAAAGAAAAAGAAAAAATCATACCACAACAGAGCATCAGTAATACTAATTAGCTAATATTCACAGACAGGAATGTTAAGTATATGGCCACAAAGGCATAACAGTATGGGACATCACCTCTGTAGGTGCTCACATTACAAGTACTATAAACAAGGAATCAGGCATATTGCATATGCTTTTAGAAGACATCTGTACATACACAGTATGTTGATACATAACAAGTATGCATATATTCATAACTATCATTATAAATAGAAGGCAAATACAGTAACAAAATTCTTGACTTCATGCATAAAAAATTGAGTCTGACACACTGGCCTTTGTGTCTTGATTAACATGACAGTCTCCATCAACCCCTCAATCTGTGCATGGTAATGTACTTGGTAACTACTGCATATACATAAGGATTCTCACACTCGGATATTTTTTAAATAGATAATTACCTAGGACTCCTCTAGATAACATAGCACCATACACAAAAAGAG
>NC_061831.1:2861076-2866076 GCF_019202785.1 Penaeus chinensis
AGGGAGAGAGAGAGAGACAGAGAGAGAGAGAGAGAGAGAGAGAGAGAGAGAGAGAGAGAGAGAGAGAGAGAGAGAGAGAGAGAGAGAGAGAGAGAGAGAATTCATTTCTTATCTTGTTACGCTTACCAAAGTACATACAACGTGACAAGTCCTTTTAGACAAATTCCAGCATTGCGAAATGGGTGAAATTACTCCAGGCACGCTGGATATAAGAATAAAAGAGAAAAAAGAGAAAAAAGTTATTTTTTTGATGGTTGATTAACCTGATTTTCAAGTATCTGAGACGGCTGGTAACATTAATACTCTTTCTCTATAATGATTTAATGTTTTGTTGGCTTCATTTATAATAAACATCTGGAATTCAGTTTGTCCTAAACATATGAATGAATAAACAATTTAACAATGATATAGATGTATGAATAATCATAATCACGAGTTATGTCACCCAGAACGAAAACGATTTAAGAAGAATATTGAAAACGCAAGAACAAATGGGGTTCATACGACTAGACTTGAATTTCATTGAATTTGTTAAAGAAACATGATATTCGTGTTTATTCCAGGAACGACCTCGCACGAAAAAAGTAGAAAGAATAGAAAAAAAAAAAACGATTTGCCAATTTTTTTTTATCTCTCTTTCAGCTGTACATCTAACATTATTTATGAAATTGCAAGCATACAGTTTCACGGGTCATTTCGCTGTTGCCAATTTCCGCTTGTTCAGAGCCCTTGGGAAAGAAAACTGAATTGTAAGGAGTAAAGCATTCTCAAAGCATGACGTAAGGTTGCCAGGAAAAGTTGTCGTACAAGTGGAACCGGGGTGGCGGGAGTACGAGACACGGGTGCCAGCTCATGACGTCACAGCAGAGCCTGAATTTCTAATAGCTTTAACAGGTGGTTCGAATAACAATGCCAAAAATCGCTGGTACCACAGGAGGTAATCTTCGGGGAGTATCGTAAGGACAACAAACGTCACGTGAAAGCGCACAGCAAACCTGGCACGGATCTCCGACCAGGCACGAAGCTCTCTCAGTTCCCGATTCATAAGAATAGAACAAGAAAGAGAGAAACAAAGTCATGGGAGCCGCAAAACAATTACGACCGTCAATGAAACCTCAGAATATGTCTCGTGCAGCCTGAGGTGCGTTAGGTATAGACGGAGGGGCGGGGGGCGGGGAGGGGGAGAGGCAAGGAAGAAAGCTCTCGGGTTCATTGACCTGTTGCTTTTGGCGTCGTCACAGGTGGGTCAGGGAGATCCCTCAAGAAGTCAGCGACCTGCTGTTGCTGCGGCAGTTGGCTCTCCTCGCACAAGGGCCTGGCCAGTGACTGGGGGAGGGTGGGCGAAGGCGAAGGTGCCACTGAAGCAGTTCTGGCCGCCCCGCAAGTAGGTCACGGGGACTTATGTATGGAAATGCTCACGTCTGCTCACGCCTGCATCCGAACAGTCTGTTACTCAGGTACGAGACGAGTCACTCGCCCGAACCTCTCGCCGGGGTGATTGACCGTCAGCGACGAGAGAGTGAAACCACAAGTGCCCATCGCGGCCTCCATCACGTGGGTACTTTCATGGGTCGATGACCTGGCTGGCCAGTGCCTTACAGCCTCTCGTCACCGCACCAGCCTCCCCTCACTCTCTCCTCCCTTTCCTATTTTGATCTCTCACGTTCCTGTGCACTTGTTCGCTCTATGCTCCCTTCTCTTATCTAACACACATTCTCTCATCCTTCGTATTCCATTCTAACTCCCCCCCCCCCCTCTCTCTCTCTCTCTCTCTCTCTCTCTCTCTCTCTCTCTCTCTCTCTCTCTCTCTCTCTCTCTCTCTCTCTCTCTCTCTCTCTCTTTCAATTTTCCTTCCTTTCTATTCATACACATTCCCTCTCAACGCGCCTCCCCTCTCTCTCCCTTGTTTTCGCGCATGTGTGAGTTAATGTAACTGTGGTTAATCCTTCTTGGGAGCACCTGATATTAACGACAGCCCACCTAGTCATCCCAGCAAAAACAGGTTCTACGACGAACAGCGAACAGCACCCTCTCCTGAATCCCTTACACGTTACAGTAGTCCCACGCATCCTAAAACACCGTTGAGAATAAAAAGCTTCCTGCGCTTGTAAACTGCAGAATACCTAAGGTCAAACAAGAAGGTCAGACGTTCCATATCGGTACGACTTAAAGGTGTACACGGGGTCACTGACCTCTCTTGACTGTTGTGCGTTCGAGTCTGTCGCTGACTCTCTCTCACGTCCTATGCTGGCACTCCGTATAGTTCCATATGGCATCGAACTGCATAAAACCACACAGAACTATTCAACTACTCTAATGACAACTTCAAAACAAGCGTAACACTTCCCTCCTCAACGTACAAGAGCATAGGCCTACATGAATAACCAACCTACTTGTCTCAAATCGACTTTCTCCCATCCACCCGCCATCCCGGCAGAGCAATTACACCATTGACCAAGAAACGGCTAAGAGAATTAAGCACAGTGGAACGTTTCGAGCACACCGTCAATGGAGAGGAGGGAGGGGGAGCGGCATCCCATACATATCCCGTTAACGTTATTTTTTTTCTGTCTCTCTCCGAGCAGGTGGAAGGTGCAAGTCATCCCCGCATACTCGACCTTCCGTCAGAGGAGAAGAAAACCGCAACCTCCTTCATACAGGCTTTACCTGCCATCCTAAAACTGAAGTGAAGGATGCTTATCAACCTTGCGAAAGGATAGAGATCATCATTTCCGTCCGTACTTCACAAAGTCAAAAGATATTATTATCATTGAGAAATAAATATAGGGAGATAAATATTCATAGTTACAGTGTGTGTGTACGTGCGTGCGTGCGTGCGTGCGTGCGTGCGGGTGCGTGTGTGTGTGTGTGTGTGTGTGTGTGTGTGTGTGTGTGTGTGTGTGTGTGTGTGTGTGTGTGTGTGTGTGTGAGAGAGAGAGAGAGAGAGAGAGAGAGAGGAGAGAGAGAGAGAGAGAGAGAGAGAGAGAGAGAGAGAGAGAGAGAGAGAGACAGAGAGAGAAGAGGTGGGGGAGAAGGGGGAATCAATACACCGATCCATCCAGCCTACATATGCTCCCTGTCTCTCTTGGGGGATGTTAGCAGAGACGCAGCCCAAATCATTCCATTTTCCACGCGTCACTCTGCGTGTACTTTAAATCTATATGGGAAAGTGGGTAGGTCTGTGCTATTAACGTTGGTACATAAAGACACAATTTACGTGCACATTCATGTAGTATAGAAAAACATAACGCTAAACACACACACACACACACATACACACACACACACACACACACACACACACACACACACAAGGTAGCTGACAATCCCTGCGTTCACTTGGGCAAAGCGGACCGGGCGTTGCGCGGCAAAATCAAGTGAACGGTCGACCTAACGAAACGTTTCGGGAGGCGCTGTGTGGCGAGCAGGGCGAGGGGCTGGAGAATTCATGACATCTCTCTCTCTCTCTCTTCTCTCTCTCTCTCTCTCTCTCTCTCTCTCTCTCTCTCTCTCTCTCTCTCTCTCTCTCTCTCTCTCTCTCTCTCTCTCTCTCTCCCCCCCCTTCAGAATTTGCCAACTTCGGACCTCAAAAATACACATATCTGTATTTCTTTTAACCTTTCCTTGCTAGTCATTAGTGCGTGTGTGTTTGACATAAAAGTTTTGTACATCGGGTTTGAGCCCTGATTGCAGTCTCAATCAGGAAAGTAATTCATCTTTCCCGCGATAAGTTTCTTTGGCAAAAGAAGTTTCTTTACGATAACCAGCTGATAGGTACATTGCGCAGCGAAACGGTTCACCCTGAGCTGTTTGTGCCAGAGCGAAGCGCAGAAAAGCTCAAGTGAACGCAAGGCATGATCTCAAATGCAACGTAACAAAGAAGAAGAAAAAAAGGAATGTACACGCTCGGAAAATAAATCGTAATATAGCCAGTTAGTTTTAGCGATAGAGATAGATGTAGAAAAATATTCGAGAGAGAGAGAGAGAGAGAGAGAGAGAGAGAGAGAGAGAGAGAGAGAGAGAGAGAGAGAGAGAGAGAGAGAGAGAGAGAGAGAGAGAGAGAGAGAGAGAGAGAGAGAGAGAGAGAGAGAGAGAGAGAGAGAGAGAGAGAGAGAGAGAGAGAGAGAGAGAGAGAGAGAGAGAGAGAGAGAGAGAGAGAGAGAGAGAGAGAGAGAGAACAACAATAAAACAAAATAACTGTACATTCGAAAACGATCATAAATGCATATGCAGACCACGCCTAACTACACGAAAACCCTGTTCTGTTGAATCCGAACTAGACCAACCCCACACAAAATCAGATAACGCCGGACCCTAATAGACCATAGAAGACCGAATGAGAGAGACCACGTCACCACACGGAACAGTCTTCACAAAATCTATCCGGAAGTTGAAAGGTTCAGCCAGACGTAACAACTCTCCCCTTTGAACACGACCCACGGAAGAACATGAAACTTCAGGATTATTTCTTTTTATTTCTTATCCAACAAAAGCTTCAGGACTCTCTCTCTCTCTCTCTCTCTCTCTCTCTCTCTCTCTCTCTCTCTCTCTCTCTCTCTCTCTCTCTCTCTCTCTCTCTCTCTTTTTTATCCAACAAAAGCATCAAAGTATATTTTCTTCTTTCATTGTTCCGTTCCGTCCTCCATTCGTAGTCTTTTTCTTTTTTTTTCTTTTTTTCGGCCCTTCTTCCTCACAACCTCCTTCCTTCTGTCCCTTGCTATGAACCCTCACGAGTTAATTCGTGACTGGAGAGGTAACGGTAGGTGACGCGCTGGGCTGAAGGGGTGACGAGGGTCGTGGGTATAACGGAGGTAACGGTCAGTGTAACGGCGGGGTGTGGGGTAGGAGAAGGGGAAGGTGGGGGGGAGGGGTAAGGAAGGGAAGGAGGAAGTGGAAGACTGACGAAAGAGGAGGAGGAGGAGAGAAGGATCAGAAGAGTGGAAGGGGGGAGGAGAAAGGGAAGGATGGGAAGGAGGAAGTGGGAGATAGGCAAAAAGGGG
>NC_061831.1:2881076-2883576 GCF_019202785.1 Penaeus chinensis
TTCACCGCCAGGAGGTCGATGTCGACGGTGACGGGCACGTAGCGCCGAGTGGACCAGATGGAGTCCATCTCGAGAGGAGGAGGAGCTGCTGTTGTTTTCTCTGGCTTGGAGGGAGAGTAACTTTCCTTCGTGATCCGGAGGAAAGGCGCTAGGTCCTACTAAGGTCAAGAGGCCATATTGTTCCTGTTGACGTCACGCCTTTGTGTGCAATCTTTCCTTCTTAAATCACAGAGATAACAATGCGCTTTATCAGTCGGTATTACAAGTTCAAGTTCAGGCGAGATTAGTCAGAGAAATTGAAGGGTGAAGTTAAAAAAAGGGTCTTGGCGACGTGTCCCTTCGGTGTCTTTTGTAGGTCAGCGCCTCCTGACTGACCTAAAAGACCTCCTAATGACGCAGAAGGTCGGGTCACATGGCAGTGTTATCCTCTGCGAGATGTAGGGTTCCTTACGGCATGTGGCTTCCTCAGTTTCCAAACGCAGTTGATTGATTCTTTATATTTGGTTTTGGTAAAGTTACTTTTCAACTTTACACAACAAAGCAAGCTGTCACTAGATATTCAACTTGCAACACAATTCACATTTGTAATACTGTCAACTGAAACAAGAACAATACATTGAGCAAATGCCTACTGAAATTGCTAAAACTGATTAAAAACACTTAAAAGCACGCAATTTTTAAGGAGGTTTTGCCTAACACAAAACCCAAAGAAGGGACTAGACTTATCACATTTCTAAACAAATCTGCTCATCACAAATTCCACAGAAAGAAGGCCCGGTCTGAAACACAAATTTCTCAGCATCAAAGGCTCCAGATCCCCCACCATTTGCAATAGCTCTTCGAGGTAGGAACTGGCTACATCAAGAACAGAGAAATGCGTGGGAGATAAGCTAGCTCGCACGGATGAATATTCAAGCTCGAGGAATTCTTTCTTCCAAGAACGGCCACGGTAAATATTTGCAATTTTCTCCCCTTTTGGCGTTTGTTGGGATAACGTCTGTATTATGGGGTGTGATACAAGCCCCCTTTTTTCTCCGCCGATGCCTCGACTCGGGACAACGCAGGTGAGCAGGTGGCCAAAGACAAGGCGAAAACAGGGAAGGATATGATTCTGTGTGAGAATCTCAAAGGGAATGTTAAACTATTTGGGAAAGGTAAAGACAGTTGAAATAGCATTGGACTAAGGGCCACGAAATTATAATGGTTGAAAAAGTGCGACGGTGACCTGGAGAAACAGCCGAGTGAAGACGCACTCCAAACCTGCAGTTTCTCCAGACACGAAGCCACTGACGTCCCCACGAACTCAGATCCTGGAGGACGAGATATTTGGCGTGGACTCAGTAACACAACACCAGGCACTGACACACGTAACGTCATACAAGCTCACTCTAATCGAGGTTATTGACGCCTCTCGGGATCCGTGGCCTAGACTGTGCGGGAGCGACTGTGTAAGATCTCGTTCGTCATCTTTCTTTCTCTGGAATCTTATTTCGAGCAACTTCCATTCATGCGGCGGATAAAACGGTTCAAGTTCCAGTTACATTCCAGCTTCGAACACCCGCGAGACCCCCGTCCAACACACGTACCGGTACTTCGGAGAAAAAGATACACACAGCTCTTACAGCATCGAACTCACACAAAAAGATTTACTTTTTCTTTCTTTCTCTCTTTCTTTTCTGCTGCTATATCACTCTTATTTCGCTAACTGATATTTTCTCTCTACGGCCTCAGAGCGAGCCACACTCAGGAGCCGTTGTCAAGGCACATGGAATCTCCTCTGAGTCTCCACACTCACTGAAACAGTCTCTCTCACCCACCCGGCGAGACCAGACGACCCTCCCTGTTTCCCGGCCACCACGTGGACATGACTCCGCCCCCAAGGCTAAGCCCCGCCCCTCGCCTGTTCCATCGTATCTTCTTCCCTCCTTTATTTTAGTTTCATTCTCCTTTTCATCAGGTTTCTCTTTTTGTTTGTTTGTTTGCTTGTTGTTCACGGTTGTTTCCGTTTTGTCGATTTTTGCATATGTATTGATTTTTTTTTTTTATTTTGCTCTCACCTGTTCTAGGACTGCTGTTTGCTGGGGGAGGGCTTGTAGGCGTGTCAGCCAGTCTGCACAGGCGTGGGTTATCGTAATGATAACCTGCCCATTTCTCTCTCCCTCCTCCTCCTCCCCTCCTTCTATCTCCCTCCGTCTTTTCCCCCTCTCTCTAAATCTCTCCCACTCGACCTCCCTCTCCTCCCTCTCTCTCTCTCTCTCTCTCTCTCTCTCTCTCTCTCTCTCTCTCTCTCTCTCTCTCTCTCTCTCTCTCTCTCTCTCTCTCTCTCTCTCTCTCTCTCTCTCTCTCTCTCTCTCTCTCTCTCTCTCTCTCTCTCTCTCTCTCTCTCTCTCTTATTCTCTCTCTCTTACTCTCTTTCTCTCTTACTCTCTCTCTCTCTTTCTCTCTCTCTCTCTCTTACTCTCTCTCTCTCTCTTACTCTCAATCTCTCTCTCTCTCTCTC
>NC_061831.1:2923576-2928576 GCF_019202785.1 Penaeus chinensis
TGGGTGGGAGGGGGGGGGAGGTGCCAGGCGGGGGAGAGGGAAACGGGAAGGGGGCCAGTGTTGGCACTTGCGAGTGGATGCCGCTTATACGGACCTGTCCAAGTAAATAAAATTAAGAAAGTCCTTGCTAATTTTGTTGTTCTTGTTCTTGTTTTGATTCTGTTTTTTTGTTGTTGTTGTTTTCTGTTATTTTTTGCTCTTGTTGTTGCTTTTGGAAGCGTTGGCGGGCTTATGAAAGCGCTTGTTGCTAGTGTAAGTGAACTCTGTCAAGATTTCTCTTTCTCCTTTCCTGCTTATATTGAAGATATCTGGCAAACGCGAGAAATACAAAAAAATGGGACGAATATATTAATTCATAGACACATACACATGTATACACACACATACATTATGTAAATGTGTGTGTGTGTATATATATACATATATGTATACACACACACACACACACACACACACACACACACATATATATATATATATATATATATATATATATATATATATATATATATATATATATATATATATATGTATGAATATATATATATACATATACATATATATAGAAAAAATAGAAACAGAAACAGAAAATACGAACACCGTCCTTACACAGACGACCAAAAACACAGACGCAGCGCAACGACACAGCAGCAGAAAGCAGCCAGGCGCCGCTTCCCAGGGCGCCGAGAAGCCAACCACGAGCGTCCTTTCGGCTTCGGGAGAAAGTCGCCGACCAGGGTGCTTCGGGGATCAGGGATTTGCAAAGGGATGGGATCAGACCTCGAAAGGCCTTTGTAAAATGGCCGAGAAGACGAAGGGCGTCCTTATACAAGTGAGAGGACCTTATACAACGGCAAAGAGCTCCTTATACAGCGGCTGAGAAAACGAAGGGCGTCCCTATACAGCGGAAAAAAAGGAGGAAGCTATTACATCATGGGAACGAAGAGAAAGGAAAACTTTATACAACGGCAAAGACGTCCTCACACTGCGACACGAAAAGAGAATAGAAGACCATATACAACGGCAAAGAAGAGAAAGGCAGACCTTGTGCAACGGCTAAGAAGATGACATCTTTACATAACGGCAGGGAAGCTTTTGTACATCGGGAAAAGGTCTTTTTCTTACAACAGCAAAGAGGAGAAAGGAATCCTACCTGACCGGCGTAGAACAGGACTTCTCTCCACAACGGCAAAAAGGCCCTTATAAAACAGCAAAGAACAAGATAGAATTCCTCATGCAACGGCGCAATAAAAAAAAAGAAGAAAGGATTTTTTATACACTATCATGAGAGAGAGAGAGAGAGAGAGAGAGAGAGAGGGGGGGAGAGAGAGAGAGAGAGAGAGAGAGAGAGAGAGAGAGAGAGAGAGAGAGAGAGAGAGAGAGAGAGAGAGAGAGAGAGAGAGAGAGAGAAGTCCGTATACACTATCAAGAGAGAGAGAGAGAGAGAGAGAGAGAGAGAGAGAGAGAGAGAGAGAGAGAGAGAGAGAGAGAGAGAGAGAGAGAGAGAGAGAGAGAGAGAAGTCCGTATACACTATCAAGAGAGAGAGAGAGACGAGAGAGAGAGAGAGAGAGAGAGAGAGAGAGATAGAGAGAGAGAGAGAGAGAGAGAGAGAGAGAGAGAGAGAGAGAGAGAGAGAGAGAGAGAGAGAGAGAGAGAGAAGTCCTTATACACTATCAAGAGAGAGAGAGAGAGAGAGAGAGAGAGAGAGAGAGAGAGAGAGAGAGAGAGAGAGAGAGAGAGAGAGAGAGAGAGAGAGAGAGAGAGAGAGAGTCATTATACACTATCAACATGGAGACAGAAAGATAGATAGAGAGAGAGATAGAACGAGCAACCGATATAGACCAACAGACAGACTGCGAGAAAATTCCATATACACTGCCAAAAGAGAAGAAAGTCCTTAATAATCATCATTATTAATAATTAGGGCCCTGAACAACAGCGAAGAGGAAACCCTTATGCACAGCCAAGGCAAAGCCAGATGCGAAACACGTGGTTTGCCACGTGGTTTGCCACGTGAGGGCGGAGCGGAGGACGTTGCCGCGGTAGGGCACATCCACCCACTTACTCAGTAGGTCTGCTTGTTCACTTGCAGAACGGCTTGCTTGTTTACTTTGCTTGCTTGCTTGTTTACTTTGTTTGTTTACTTTGATTGCTTGCTTGTTTACTTTGTTTGTTTACTTTGATTGCTTGCTTGTTTACTTTGTTTGTTTATTTTGATTGCTTGCTTGTATGCTTTGATTGCTTGATTACTTTGCTTGCTTACTTGTTAATTTGATTGCTTGCTTGTTTACTTTGTTTGTTTACTTTGATTGCTTGCTTGTTTACTTTGTTTGTTTACTTTGATTGCTTGCTTGTTTACTTTGTTTGTTTACTTTGATTGCTTGCTTGTTTACTTTGTTTGTTTATTTTGATTGCTTGCTTGTATGCTTTGATTGCTTGTTTACTTTGCTTGCTTGCTTGTTTACTTTGTTTGTTTACCTTGATTGTTTGCTTGTTTACTTTGTTTGTTTACTTCGATTGCTTGCTTGTATGCTTTGATTGCTTGATTGTTGACTTTGCTTACATGTCTGCTTTCTTGTTTACGTTACTTGCTTACATGCCTGCTTGCTTGTTTATTTTACTTACATGCCTGCTTGCTTGTTTAATTTGATTGCTTTCTTGTTTACTTTACTTGCTTACATGCCTGCTTGCTTGTTTATTTTGCTTACATGTCTGTTTGCTTGAATTTTACTTTTTTTGCTTATATACATACCTGATTGTTTAATTTGCTTTTTAGATGCCTACTTGTCTACTTTGCTTTTTAGATGCCTACTTGTCTTTTCTTGCCTAACTGCCTGCTTGCTAAGTTACATAATTGATTACTTATTTGCTTGCTTCATTGCTTTATTTGATGACTTGTATGCTTGCTTGTTTTCTTAAATGACTATATGCCTGTTTGTTGTTACATAACTGCTTGTATTTTTACTTGTCTGATAAGTTACGTTACAGCTTACTTGCTTGCTTCGCTTGTTCATATATGCCTGTCTGCTAGTTTAAATTCGTGTCTGCTTGCATGTTGCTTTGCTTCCTTACATTCCTGCTTCTTTAATTGATACATTTAATCAAATACTTACTTGTCAACTAACACGCTTGTTTACTCACTCGCTTGCTTGTTTGCGTGCTTGCTGGTGCATGAAGGAGATAAACTGTGCCAGAGACCTCAATGTAGGATTCTTAGTGTGTGCTTGGACGATGATGCAAAATATGCTGTTAGTATATTTGTGTGTTAATTATGATTCCGTTTCTTTTTATCTATCTATCTATCTGTCTTGATTTTTCTGTCCTCCTCTTCTGTCTTGGTTGTTTATGAGAGATAGAATGGTTAAGTGTTTGGGGATCTGGGATTTATCGTCGAAGGGGGGGGGGGGGGGGTAGGGAGGGAGGGGGGGGGGGTCGCAATGCTTTCGAGGTCGAGATAACGGAAGGGTGAATGGAAATGCTCGAGATTGTGTGGCATGTATGTATGTATATGAACATGTGCTTGTGTGTTTGTATATAGATATGCGTGTGTGTGTGTTGTGAGTGTTGTGTGTGTGTGTGTGTGTTGTGAGTGTTGTGTGTGTGTGTGTTGTGAGTGTTGTGAGTGTGTGTGTGTTGTGAGTGTTGTGTGTGTACGTGTGTGTGTGTGTGTCTTGTAAGTGTTGTGAGTGTGTGTATGTGTCTGTGTGTGTGTGTGTATGTGTGTGTGTGTATGTGTGTGTGTGAATGTGTATGTGTGTGTGTTTGTGTGTGTGTATGTGTCATCCATTCAACAGCGGAATCCATCCAGATATAACCTCACTCGGGGAACCACAGGAAACGCTCCAGAGGGGATAAACCAACGACAAACTGATGCTATCCCGCGCCCATGTTTCCGGCGGACGCTCGCTGCTTGTGCCCGAGGATGACCCAGTCTTCAGTTCGCTCCCAGAAGTCACCGTGACCAGGTCGCCACCAGCCTCAGGCCCCCAAGGACTGGCTGGCCGGGCACGCGACACCGTGTTCTCTTTATTGGGCTGTATTCTTCCATGGGAATAAAGAGTCAAACCGTTTAACCTCTATCACTGCCCAACCAGTTATATATATATATATATATATATATATATATATATATATAAATAAAATATATATATATATGTATATATATATATATATCTATATATATATATACATACATATATATATATATATATATATATATATATATATATATATATATACACATATACATACATACATACATACATACATACATACATACATAAATATATATATATATATATATATATATATATATATATAAACATATATATACACACATATATATATATATATATATATATATATATATATATATATACATACATGCGCACACACACACACACACACACACACACACACACACACACACACACAGACACACACACACACACACCACACACACACACACACACACACACACACACACACACACACACACACACAGACACACACACACACACACAGACACACACACACACACATTACACACACACACAGACACACACACACACACATCACACACATACACACACCTATATATTTATTTATATATTTATAAATAAATAAATAAATAAATAAATAAATAAACATATATATATATATATATATATATATATATATATATATATATATATATATATATATATATTCTGTACATGTGCTTCTGTTTAAATCTACATGCTTAATGCACCAGCACTGCCAGTCGTTTGATGTTATCGCAGTTTCCTTTTATTTATAATTTTAAAATAAATAATTGTAAATGTGTACACGGAAAGACCAGTCCTCACAAGAACTCGCCAAGAATAAAATATGAGCTTTCTACCCAAATAAAACTTACAAAACAAAATGGACAAAAGAACGAAAAAAAAAGAGAGAAAGAAAGAAAGCAAGAAAAAAAAGAGAGAAAGAAAGAAAGCAAGAAAAAAGAAAACAGCAGATT
>NC_061831.1:2933576-2940937 GCF_019202785.1 Penaeus chinensis
ATGCTGAAATATTCGAGAAATTAATGATAATGAAAGGAAAAATAAAGATTAGTGGAAGATGAAAATATAAATAACGAAATTAAGAAAAACGAAATAGAAAAAATAAGGGTATGAGATTATGATATGAAATTTGAATACCTAAATAGGCGGGAAATGAAGATTTTTTTCTGAAGATAATTATGATAATGAAAAGGAAAAGGGACATGATATAAGTGGATGAAAATATTCGTCGATGTTATAATTAGAAAAAAAAGAGAGAAAAGAAAAATAATGAAATAATGAGATAATGAAATAAAGTAAGAACGTTAGAATAGGAAGGAAATTAAGAAAATAGATGTTTATTGAAGATCATGTGATAATGAGAAAGTGAAAGAGAATGAAAATTGACGAAGATACGAAAGAAAAATATATATAGATAGAGACAATATTTTTACATTATGATACGAAAAAGCTAAATTATAAGAAGAAAAAAGATGAGATGAAAAAAAAGAGAAATGGAATCAGTGAAATGAAAAAAGAAAAAAAAAATCATAGAAGATAAAAAGAAACAAAAATGGAGGAAGATAAGGGCTAGAATTGCTCGTCGAAATTGAGATGACGACGAAATCAAACTCGAAATTCTAAACTATTCTGCATAAACAAGATGGTAAAGATAAAAGGAGAGAGAGAGAGAGAGTGTCTGGAAAAAAAATGCCATCAAAAGAATTTCTTATAAGAGGAGATAATTCGTAATTATAATTAAACAAACATTTCATGAAGACAGAAACGAAAAAAAAAAAAAAAAAGTGAAGAAAACTAACAATGGAAAAAAAATAAGTGAAATAAACAAATACGTATACAGATTAACAAACAAAGAAACAAAAACAAACAAAGAATAACAAAAACAAACAAACAAATAAGGGAACAGCCGCCTTCCTCACACATTGCTTACGCCTCTGAATCATGCTTAATTAGATGCCAAACCTGCCGGGAAAATGCCACAGCGACACTTCATCAAAGTCTTAACAAAGCCAGGCAGTGTGGGAGGTGTAGAGGGGGGGGGGGAGCAAAGCAGTCCTTATTAGAGAGAGAGGATAGTGCATTGCAGGTGTAGGTGGCACAGTGCATAGTAGGTGGGAATAGTATAGTGTAAATTGCATAGTTCGTGTAGGTGGCATAGTGTAGAGTAGGTGAAGGTGGCATAGTGTAGAGTAGGTGCGAATGGCTTAGTGTAAATTACATAACAGGTGTAGGTGGCACAGTGCATAGTAGGTGGGAATGATATAGTGTAGATTGCATAGTTCGTGTAGGTGGCATAGTGTAGAGTAGGCGCGAATGGTATAGTGTTAAATTGCATAACAGGTGTAGGTGGTACAGTGCACAGTAGATGTGAATGGTATAGTGTAGATTGCATAGTAGGTCTTATAGTTAGATGGTGAGTCCAATGCGGTGAATGTAAGAACTCACAGTGACAAATATGGTAAATGTATGAGTGCGAATGCATGGTTTTATTATATAAGATGTTTAACTAATGTGTCGACGTAATAAAAGGAATTAAATAGTTTACGTAGAGGAAATGCCCTTCCTCATTCATACGTTTTCTAATGTGTATATAATACAGCGTACAATAGATAACGTTGAACAGATAATAGTGTAGACAGTGTATTACGTAATAAAATGAATTCAACAGTTGGCGTAGAGGAAATACCTTTTCTCATTCATACGTTTTCTAAAGTGTGGATAATACGGCGTGCAATAAATAACGTTGAACAGAGAACAGTGTTGATAATAGAGTGTAGCCAACATAACTCATATACAATAACGCAGTGTAAATAACATAGTATAGACAACATAATGCCAACAACACAATGTATATATCATAGTAGAGACAACTTAGCATAGCCAACACAGTGCAACCAATTTAATATAACCAACACAATGCAACCAATTTTGATGCAACCAACACAATGAAACCATTTTAATACAACCAACTTAATACAACCAACACAATGAAACCAATTTAATACAACAATTTAATGCAACCAACTCAATGCAACCAACTTAATCCAACAATTTAAGGCAACCATCACATTGCAACCAATTTATCGCTATCAACACAAGGCAAGTAACACAATGCAACTAGCTTAATACAACAAACACACAATAACCAAATTAATACAACCAATTCAACACAACCAACACAGTACACCCAGCACAATGCAACCAACTTTACACACCACCTTTAAACACCCAACTACAAGTGACCAGAAAAATAACAGTCCCTCGCGCCAAGTGGGAGGAAAGGCGATCAACAGCCCAGAGAACGGCGCGTGTTAATAAAAGCGAGTGCGAAATACAAGGTCAGGTTCCTATCCTAAGGCCACGGAGGTAATGAGTCATGAGAACGGGTAGACAGGTTCTCGTGCACCTGATCATGAACGCGAGGGGGAGGTGCATGAGGAGGAGTGTGCCAAGAACAACTCTTTCTCTCTCTTTCTCTCTCTCTCTCTCTCTCTCTCTCTCTCCTCTCTCTCTCTCTCTCTCTCTCTCTCTCTCTCTCTCTCTCTCTCTCTCTCTCTCTCTCACTCTTTCTCACTCTCTCTCTTTCTTTCTTTTTTTCTTTTTTTCTAGATATGGTATTGCGAATGGTTATGACATCTTAGATTGGAGCAGACAGGTTCACGTATGAATGAAAACTAAAAACATGGATTAAAAAGAGAATACATCAAAACAACAAAAAAAAACAAATAAAGAATTCGACGTAAACCAATACACGCAAAACAGACAAACAAACAAACAAAATACAAGGCGCAGTGATTTTTATTATTATAATATGTATGAATGGGGTCGAGAAGTATGAACGTCAACGGTCACGATTCGAAAATACTAAATCTCAGCTCTTGAATAATTGACGCGAAAGCTTTATTAATTTCTTGCATGTGTGCAAATGTGATTATAATGGAGGTACTCACGCAAAGACACACCAGTTCACTAATTCACTAAAACGCAAAAAAAAAACAACAACAGCAAACACAGGTAATCACCCTCCCCCCTCTTACACACACACACACACACACACAAACACGTGCACACACACACTCACACACATACACACACACACACACACACACACACTCACAAACACACACACAAACACACACACACACACACACATACACACACGCAATCACAGACGCGATAAGGAATGATATTTCTAACTGCGTGTTTTTCTCGCACCGAACATCCGAGAACATTTTCTCGAATTTTCCTCAATTGAACTTAATTTCAACCACAAAACAAGCACAAAATACCAATAACAACTAAAGATTTCATGTGATTTCACGACATCGGAGCAGAGTGAATGGTAATGAGGTATTAATATCATTACGAAAAAAGGGAAAATCGGTAAATTATCTTTTTCGATTTTCTTTTTTCTTTTTTTCTTCTTTCATCTAAATGGCGGAGTTGGCGCAGGGTGAGTGAACTCTAACTGGAGTGTCGCAGTCACACCCTGAGGCGATCTCTCTCTCTCTCTCTGTTTTTTTTCCTTCCTTTTTCACGTCTGTCAAGGTGCCACGCTCAGACATACGTACATATACACGCACGTGCACACACATAAATAAACACATATATATATACAAACATACACATATACGTATACACATACATATTCAAACATACACATATACGTATACACAAACACACGCACACTAAAAAATAAACACAAACAAACACACACAACACACAAACACACACAAACACACACAAAATACAGACTGACAAACACTAACGCACACACACACACACACACACAAAAAGAAAGACTTCACACACGCACACAAACACACTCACACAGCCGTGACCCTCCTTCTCTCGCAGCCACGCCCATGACCCTTGGGTGGGCGTGCGGGCGTGAGGTGACGAAGGGCAAAGAAACCACGACTTCGAGATCAGCTGCTGACGGAGAAGGTAAGGGGGGGGGGGGGAGGGGGGAAGGGAGGAAGGTGGAAGGCGGCGTTGGCAACAGTGCCTTGACACTCGGTGGTGACAACACTGTTTCGACGATGTAACTTTTGGTACGGGAGAGGTGGGAGGGGCCTAAGGTGGGAGGGAGGGGCCTAAGGGGGGGAGGGAGGAGCCTAAGGGGGGAGGGAGGGGCCTAAGGAATATAAGATCGGCCGAGGGAAAGTGGGAGAGAGGGGAGGGATATGAGGAAGGGGAGGGGGAGGGGGGCAAAGGGAAGTGAAGGGGAAGGAGGGGTGGTCGAGGGAGGGAGGGAAGGGAAGGGAGGGGAATGAAGGAGGGACGACCGAGCGAAGGAGGGAGGGAAGGATGTGTGGGAGGGAGAAGTTGCTATAGAAAGGAGGGAGGGAGGAGTGGGCGGGGGGAGGGAAGAGGGGGAAAGGAGGGAATGAGGATACCAAGAGAAGGGGGGAAGCGAGGGAAGGTCGGTTACGAAGGAGGAGGGAAGGAGAGTGGGAGGAGGGGGGGGGGGAGTAAACATAAAAATACTTACTTACAAATAGGTATACATTGCATACACAGACAAACACATACTTACATACCCCCCCCCCCCCCACACACACACACACGAAGACACAGCTTAAGGCAAAAATGCACAAATTACTGGTTATATAGACAAAGAGGACAACACAAGAATGAAAATAATAAGAATAAGAATAAGAATAAGTATAAGAATAAGTATAAGTATAATAATAAGAATAAGAATAAGAATAAGAACAAGAATAAGTATAAGAATAAGAATAAGAATAAGAATAAGAACAAGAATAAGAACAAGAATAAGAATAAGAAATATAATAATAAAGTTTTCATTCTGAGATGATGTTAACACATCTCTTTTTATCATTATTTTCCTTTTCTAGGTCAGCAGATTGAATCCGTTTTACGATTTCCTTTTTTATCATCCCCTTTCCACCCCCTCATACACCCCCCCCCCCCTTTTCCACCGGAAGTTGCATCAGTCTATTGTCCTTTTGTTCTGTTTTCCTAAATCTCTGTGGTGTATTATGCTTATGATAAATAAACAATAAACATGATAGATATTTTGAAAGACGTGACACGCGTTCCACATCACTCTCTGGCTCTTCCCTCCCCCGCTTCTCCCCCCCCCCCACCCCATGTCGCCCTCCCTCCCCTCCACACCCTTCCATTCCTCAGTGGGACACCTTCTCTCCCTTCCTCCTCCCTCCTCCTCTGCTCCTCCCCTTGGGTCTCCCTTCTCCCTCTCCCCCTTGGCATTTCCTCTTCTCCCTTTGTCCTCCCCTCCTCTTCCTTGGCACTCCCTCTCTCCCTTTTGGCACTCATTCTCCCTGTCATCCCACCCCTTCCCCCCCTTCCCCACTATTTCCTTCTCCCTCTCTCCCCTACCATTTCCCCATCCCTTCTTTCTCCACTATCGCCCCCTCCCTCCCTTCACCGCTATCCCCCACTCCCTCCCCTCCCTTCCCCCTTGCCCTCCTCCCACCCTTCCTCCCTCCCTCCCCCAGTATCTCCACCTCCAACCTTCCCCCTCCTCCCTCCCCCTCCTCGTTGTCATCCCCCTAGCCTGGCACTGAGTCATGCTTACAAAGAGGCCATGTCTTCCCAATGATCAGCTGAGGCGGTTCGTGTGTTTTCGAGGGAGAGTTAATGTAATGTAATTATATCTGATTTATTGTATGTTTTGTTCATTTTATTATATTTTCTTTCGGTTCCTTTTTATTATATATTTTCTTTTTTATTCCTTGTTGTTATATATTTGTTTTCATTCTGTAATATCTATTTATTTATTTTGTTTATATATGTTTTTTGTTCTTTCTTTTTCTTTCTTTTTTTCTTTTTCTCTCTCTGTCTCTGCATTCTCATTCTCCCACTCTCTCTCTCCTCTCTCTCTCTCTCTCTCTCTCTCTCTCTCTTCTCTCTTTCTCCTCCTTCTATCAATCAACCTATATATCCCTCAATCTATCTATCCATCTATCTATCCATCAATCCATCTATCCATCCATCCATCACTATATCTATCCATCGATCTATCCATCAGTCTATCCATCCATCCATCTACCTCTTCCTTCCTCTCTGTTAATGTGTCAAGTAGCTGTTTAACGAAGCGAAATGGAGACTCACAGTTACACCTGCCTCTGCGTGTCCGTTAAGTGCCTCCCCATTTTTTTTGTTGTCAGAAACAGACATGATTAGATAGTGTAAAGAGAAAGAGACATGGAAATGACAGTGAGTAATGACAAGAAAATAGGCCTAAAGATGAGTGGATTTGTCTCACAAACACACACACACAACACACACACATACCTCTCTCTCTTTGTGTATATGTATATATATATATATATATATATATATATATATATATATACATACATATATATATATATATATATATATATATATATATATATATATATATATGCAGAGAAAGAGAGAGAGAGAGAGAGAGAGAGAGAGAGAGAGAGAGAGAGAGAGAGAGAGAGAGAGAGAGAGAGAGAGAGAGAGAGCGAGAGAGAGAGCGAGAGAGAGAGAGAGAGAGAGAGAGAGAGAGAGAGAGAGAGAGAGAGAGAGAGAGAGAGAGAGAGAGAGAGAGAGAGAGAGAGAGAGAGAGAGGAGGGGTGGAGGGAGGGAGGGAGAGAGAGAGAGAGAAAGAGGGATGGAGAGAGAGAGGGAGAAAATATCGGATGGAGTCAGGTACATACACAAATAGAAATACGGAGACAGATGGATAAATATTGATAAAGAGAGAGAAAGAGAGAAAGAGAAAGTGCGTTATTCAAAGAAGTTACAATTTAGTGTTTTAAGGTCAGCTCCAGAAATTTAAAAAATACGATAACAATAAGGGTTCAATCAGCGGAAATAACACTTGGAAAGCAACACAAAATGACACCTGTCACCCATAACATCAACAGCAACAGGTTACGCAAAAATTTCACACAAGTAACACATAACTAACACCTAACACACAGAGATTAAAACACACACACTTAACACACGTAACACACACAACACACGTGACACACTTAACACACGTAACACACTTAACACACATAACCCACGTAACACACATAACACACGTAACACACACAACACACGTGACACACTTAACACACGTAACACACTTAACACACGTAACACACACAACACACGTGACACACTTAACACACGTAACACAATTAACACACGTAACACACTTAACACACATAACTCACTTAACACACGCAACACACGTAACACACTTAACACACGTAACACACTTAACACACGTACCACACTTAACACACGTAACACACTTAACACACTTAACACACATAACACACGTAACACACATAACACACGTAACACACATAACACACGTAACACACTTAACACACGTAACACAC
>NC_061831.1:2946037-2951037 GCF_019202785.1 Penaeus chinensis
TCCTCCCTCCTCCTCCACCCATCCCTCCTCCGCACCCCACCTCCGCCCTCCTCCCTCCTCCACCTTCCCTTTCTTCCCTCCCACCCTTCCCCTTCCTCCCTCCTCCACCCTCCCCCTTCCTCCCTCCTCCACCTCCCCTTTCTTCCCTCCCACCCTCCCACCCTCCTCCCTTCCTCCCTCCTCCACCCATCCCTCCTCCGCACCCCACCTCCTCCCTCCTCCCTCCTCCTCCACCTTCCCTTTCTTCCTCCCCCCAACCACCCACCCGCCCAAACACCCACCCACCCACCCACCCACCCGCCCACCCACCCATCCACCCACCCACCCACCCACCCTCCCACCCTCCCCCTTCCTCCCTCCTCCTCCACCCATCCCTCCCACCCTCCCACCCACCCGCCCATCCACCCACCCCCCACCCACCCGCCCACCCACCCACCCACCCCACCCACCCACAAACCCACCCACCCCACCCAACCCACCCCACCCACCCACACCCATTGAAAAGTTCTCCTCCGTACCGACCTTAACCTACTAGAATCTTCGAGAGAAGTGACGTAAGGAAGAGGGGGGTCTTACACGCAGTTCAACGACCTCTCTCTCTCTCCTGCAGCCTGAACACGCGGCCGAACCTTCGCCGAGGATCAATAACAGGTCGACCTTCTCTGGCCTGTCGTGTGTGTTGCTTTGTAGGAAGGACGAAATGCAGGCACGTGCGGATATTTTTTTTTTTTTTTTTTTTTTTTCCTATACGGTTATGGGAAATTTACGTACATGCGCATACGGAAGCAAGCACATATCAAGTTATCTTTTTATTATATATTACATACATATAATGGATATACATAGGTATATGTGTATATATAAATTTGCACATATATGCAAGCTCATATATATTCATGCATACATATACATACACGCACACACACGCGCGCACGCACACACACACACACACACACACACACACACACACACACACACACACACACACACACACACACACACACACACACACACACACACTCACACACGCACACACACAATGGCTAATCCTTACTGTATCTAAAGTCATGAATAATGAAAGTCTACTATAAACTGTAAATATAACCCATAATGCGATATACAAGCACAAAGAAATGTAATACCCTTGGAATAACACACGAGATTAGAAGGAAAAAAAAACAAACAAAAAAACTTTATAATGCTTTATGATATCGATAATAAATGTCCTAAAATATTGACTAAATAATCATTAAGTAACGTTTGTAGATCTTTTTTAGTTTTATTGTTATTTTCAAAGATATTTGTTTTTAGTTTTGTGTGTTTGTTTGTTTGCTTTTAAATATCAAATGTCTGAGAAATATGATCTAAATTCATGGCTAGTGGAATAGATCATTATGATACCCGAGTTCATTGTGTAATTTGCTTGTCCCTATTTATATATTGCGGTCTGCAGTGTATATATATAGTGTGTGAATTTCAGTCTCATAGGTATTAATATTTAGATAATTGGTTCTGTAAAAAAAAAAAAAAAAAAAAAAAAAAAAAGCAATATGCAGTGACTGGTCAGTTTGTTGTATAATTTTTCTGTAGTAAATTAAACTTTTTATTATGGATTATAACACCTGCATCAGTATGTATATCTTAAACAGATATATTACAGATTTCTTGGTTGATTTCAAGTCAATGAAGAATAATGTATAGTAACTAAAGTTAGGCATATATGCAAAGCACAGACACACACACACACACACACGTATATTCACACACACATACACACACACACACACACACACACTCTCTCTCTCTCTCTCTCTCTCTCACACACACCCACACACACACACACACACACACATACACAGACACACATACACACACACACTCTCTCACACACACACACACACACACACACACACACACACACACATACACACTCACACGCGCACACACACACACACACACACACACACACACACACACACACTCACACGTACACACAGCTATCTGCGCATCTGCCTTACCAAACCCTTGCTATCTATTTTTCTGAATCGATAATCCAAGAAGGTTTACACGGTACGTCATAGCTTTAGTCTTTCTAGGGTGTTTTTCTCTTCAAAGATATTTCTTTTCCAAATAGATCGTCATTGAAACAATCAGACCGCAACAAACCACGGAGCAATCAAATGCCGATTTTTCCTTTCTGATGTATTTTTTTTCATTATTCATTTCCGGAACACACACACACGCATACGTGCGCGCACGCACGCACGCACATGCACACACACACACACACACACACACACACACACACACACACACACACACACACACACACACACACACACACGCACACACGCACGCACGCACGCACACACACACACACACATAGACGCACACATACACACATAGAATATATATATATATATATATATATATATATATATATATATAGAGAGAGAGAGAGAGAGAGAGAGAGAGAGAGAGAGAGAGAGAGAGAGAGAGAGAGAGAGAGAAAGAGACTTTTTCAAAAATGAAAAAGAATATTTATATATACGTACATACATACATACATACATACATACATACATATATATATATATATATATATATATATATATATATATATATATATATATATAAATATATATATATATATATAAATATATATATATATACAGTATATATATATATATATATATGTGTGTGTGTGTGTGTGTGTGTGTGTATGTGTGTGTGTGTGTGTATTTACATCATCTAGCTTCCTGCAGATATATGACGAAATGTCAATAGTATTACACCTGTGACACATTTGTAAACACAACAACATTAACAATGAAGATACATATAAAAAGAAATAAAATTATAAATTAGAATAAAACAAATATAACACAAATAAATAAGAATGAAAATCAAAGAAACGTCTACTTATATATATATATATATATATATATATATATATATATATATATATATATATATATTTTTTTTTTTTTTTTTTTTTTTTTTTTTTAGGTCAACGATGGAATAAATAAAAACGGATAAAAGAAAACAAATATGAAATTAGATTAATAAATACGTGTTTCGATAATTATATAGAGATCGACCAAAAATATATTTGTTAAATCAGCAGGGATAATAGGTATTAAGCGAATTGTGAATTATTTTGTTAGAGTATGTGTAATTCACATACAAACATTATAATTTTGAATTCTAACAGATACTTACCTAAAAAATTTAATTACATAAAACAATTAACCGAATCTGGCGTTCTAGATTCAAAAAAACAAAAAAAAAAAGAGAAAACAATTTTGAATTCTAACATATACTTACCTAAAAATTATATTTTTTGGTAGATTCAGATGATAATAATAATAATAATAATAATAATAATAATAATAATAATAAATAAATAAATAAACGAGAAAAAGTTAGATAACATTGAACATATTTTTTTTCTAATCTAAAAATGATTTGCTCCAATTAATATACTGGTTATTCCTTTAACATTCCAGTCTTTTAATTTCTAAATACAGCCAAAAAAAAAAAAAAAAAAAAAAAAAAAAATCAGTCATAACGGTCATTCCTTCAATTCATAAATACCGTTGAATTGTTTTTAATTCAAATACTGTAATTCATCCGTCATAAAAGTCACTTCTGAACTCATATAAATTCAAATACTTTATTCCAACTATCATAAAGACCATCCCTTTGATTCCTAAATAACGTCATTTTTTTTTTTTTTTTTTTTCAATACCAGATACTTTATTCCACTATCATAACGGACATCCTTTTAATTCCTAAAAATAAATGAATAAATAAATATATATATATATTTTTTTAAAAGTTGAGCAATTTCAAATTAAAAAACTCTATTCGAACTACCACAACGGCCATTCCTTGAATCCCTCAAAACCGTTAAACTATTTCAAATTCAAAAACTCTATTCGGCCTTTCCTTGAATCCCTCAAAACCGGTAAACTATTTCAAATTCAAAAACTCTATTCGGCCATTCCTTGAATCCCTCAAAACCGTTAAGCTCCTTCAAATTCAAAAACTCTATTCGGCCTTTCCTTGAATCCCTCAAAACCGTTAAGCTCCTTCAAATTCAAAAACTCTATTCGGCCTTTCCTTGAATCCCTCAAAACCGTTAAGCTCCTTCAAATTCAAAAACTCTATTCGGCCTTTCCTTGAATCCCTCAAAACCGTTAAGCTCTTTCAAATTCAAAAACTCTATTCGGCCTTTCCTTGAATCCCTCAAAACCGTTAAGCTCTTTCAAATTCAAAAACTCTATTCGGCCTTTCCTTGAATCCCTCAAAACCGTTAAACTATTTCAAATTCAAAAACTCTATTCGGCCTTTCCTTGAATCCCTCAAAACCGGTAAACTATTTCAAATTCAAAAACTCTATTCGGCCATTCCTTGAATCCCTCAAAACCGTTAAGCTCCTTCAAATTCAAAAACTCTATTCGGCCTTTCCTTGAATCCCTCAAAACCGTTAAGCTCCTTCAAATTCAAAAACTCTATTCGGCCTTTCCTTGAATCCCTCAAAACCGTTAAGCTCCTTCAAATTCAAAAACTCTATTCGGCCTTTCCTTGAATCCCTCAAAACCGTTAAGCTCTTTCAAATTCAAAAACTCTATTCGGCCTTTCCTTGAATCCCTCAAAACCGTTAAGCTCTTTCAAATTCAAAAACTCTATTCGGCCTTTCCTTGAATCCCTCAAAACCGGTAAACTATTTCAAATTCAAAAACTCTATTCGGCCATTCCTTGAATCCCTCAAAACCGTTAAGCTCTTTCAAATTCAAAAACTCTATTCGGCCTTTCCTTGAATCCCTCAAAACCGTTAAGCTCCTTCAAATTCAAAAACTCTATTCGGCCTTTCCTTGAATCCCTCAAAACCGTTAAGCTCTTCAAATTCAAAAACTCTATTCGGCCTTTCCTTGAATCCCTCAAAACCGTTAAGCTCTTTCAAATTCAAAAACTCTATTCGGCCTTTCCTTGAA
>NC_061831.1:2974795-2980488 GCF_019202785.1 Penaeus chinensis
CTTTCTCTCTCTTCTTCCGGGCTTTGGTTCTTTTTTTATTTTGTTTCTGGGAAGATGGCTACGGGTGTTTTTATTCTCTCTCTCTATGTTTTCTTATTTCTCTTTCTTCCTTAATTTCCTCTCTCCTGTCCTTCTTCTCAGTCTCTTCTTCCTCTCCCTATCTCTTCTTCTCTTCTCTGTTTCTCTTTCTTCCTTCTCCCTCTTTTTCCTCCCTCTCTCCTTCCATCTCCCTATCTCTCTTTTCATTTCCCTCTTTCTCCTTCTATCTCTTTCACCCTCCGTCTTCCTTTTTCTCCCTTGATCTCTCCATTTCTCCTCCTTCTTCCTGTCTCTCTTTTTCTCCTTCTCCTCCCTCTCCCTCTATCTCCCTCTTTCCTCTCTTCCTATCCACTCTTTCTCCTCCTCTCCCATTCTCCTTCTCTCCTCTCTCCCTTTTCACTCTTCCTCCTTCTCATTTCTTTCTCCTTTTCTCCTCTCTCCCTAACCACACTATCTCCTCTTTCCCTCCTTCTCCTCCTCCTCCCTTTCTCCTCCTTCCCCCTTTCTCCTCCTTCCCTTCCTTCTTCTCCTCCTCTCTTTCTCCTCCTCCTCCTCCCTTTCTCCTCCTTCCCTCTTTCTCCTCCTTCCCCCTTTCTCCTCCTTCCCCCTTTCTCCTCCTTTCCTCCTTCTCCTCCTCCCCTCTTCCTCCTTCTCTCCTCTCTCTCTCTCCTCCATCCACCTTAGCAGATCCAGGAAACTCTTTTCGCAAGAAGCTTGGTTAAGAGGCTCTTGGAATCCCCGAGAGATTAGATCGGCCTTTTTTCTGTTAGCGCTGTTGCTGTTGCTGGTATTTTTGTTGCTGTCGATGATGTTGTTATTGTTCCGGCTGTTGCTGTTGTTGTTGCTGTTGTTGTTGTTCATGTTGCTGCTGTTGTTGGTGGTGGTGTTGTTGTGTTGTTGTTGTTGTTGTGGCTAAGAGAGAGAGAGACGGAAAGACGAAAAGTGAGAAGAGAAAAGAGAGAGAGAGATATAAAAAAGAGAAAGAAATGACACGCGAAGAGACAAAAAAAAAAAAAAAAAAATAAATAAATAATTATAATAGAATAAAAAATCGCGCACAAAATGGCGGAGACCCAATTTCCCGCCATGAGATGAAAACGCACCCAGGCGAAATAGAGCGTGAATGGCACAGTGCATTCATAAGCTCTTTTTCCTTTTTTGTGTCGAAATAAATACATAACATAGCTACGTATGAATAAACAATGGCGATGGATGAGTTTTTGGATATTTAGAGAACACAGGTGAGTGAATAATAATGATGGATATGGATAGATGTTGAGGATAATTAGCGATGAAATAGAGGATAGTAGGAATGAGAAAGGCGCAGAAAGGGAGATCAGAAGAAGGAATACATGAATAAATTGGATAGAACGACGGAGTATGCGAAGATCCAGAAGGATATTTAAAAAAAAAAAGCTTCTAATGATGTGTATTCAATGCGTATTCATTTCAAAAGAAGGAAAATAATAGAATGAAAAAAAAAAGAAAAAAATCTAGCGTCATTAATATCACAACGTATAAAATAAAAATGAAAGAGAGAGAGAGAGAGAGTGTAAGAGAAAAGAAAGGAACAAAAAAAAAAAAAGAAGATCTATTCAATCTGGACTCAGTGACGTCATCACAGCACGTTGCTAATAACGAAACAGCGTGGGTCTGGCCCGTGACGTCACAGCAGCGGGGGAAATGGAGGGGAAGACTGGGTAAGGAGAATGAGGAGGGGAGAGGGAAGAGGAGGGCGAGGGAGAGGGTGAGGAGGAGGAAGAGGAGGGAGAGGGTGAGGAGGAGGAAGAGGAGGGAGAGGGTGAAGAGGAGGAGGAGGAGGAGAGGGAAGAGGAGGGAGAGGGAGAGGGTGAAGAGGAGGAGGAGGAGGAGAGGGAAGAGGAGGGAGAGGGAGAGGGTGAGGAGGAGGAGGAGGAGGAGGGGAGAGGGAAGAGGAGGGAGAGGGTGAAGAGGAGGAGGAGGAGGAGAAGGAGGGGTATGGAAAGAGGGGGAGAGTAATAAGGAGACGGGTGTGAAGAAGAGAGGAGAGGGGAGAGGGTGGAGGAGAACAAGAAAAGGAGAGAGAAGAAAGGGTTGAGGCAAATGAAGAGAACTAGGGAAGAGGGATAAAAATGGTGAGAGAGAGATGGGAGAGAACGGGGAGGAGAAGGCGAGAGAGAAAGAGGGAGGAAGCAAACGAGGATTACAGAGGGGGAGAGGGAGGGAAAGGGGGGTGGTGGGGGAGGGGGGGTCAGGGAGGGTGAAGTTCATTCCCTTAGTCACGCGAGGTTCTACTTCGACCTCGACCTTGGCCGCCTTAGAGGACCGGCCGGCGTGGAGGAGGAGGTTGTGGCGGAGGAGGAGGAGGAGCAGGAGGAGGAGGAGGAGGAGGAGGAGGTTGTGGCGGAGGAGGAGGAGGAGGAGGAGGTTGTGGCGGAGGAGGAGGAGGAGGAGGAGGAGTAGGAGGAGGAGGAGAAGGAGGAGGAGGAGGAGGAGCAGAAGGAGGAGGAGGAGGAGGAGTGTGTGTGTGTGTGTGTGTGTGTGTGTGTGTGTGTGTGTGTGTGTGTATACATATACATATATATACATATATATACATATACATATATATATATATATATATATATATATATATATATATATATATATATTTATATTCATATGCATATACGCACACACACACACACACAATTTATACATACACACACACACACACACACACACACACACACACACACACACACACACATATTTATATATATATATACATATACATATGTACGTATATATATAACGATGAAGATAAGCCCATGACGCCCCCATGATTGCTGCTAACCACACGACATTTCTTATCAGATTTTCCCATATAAGAGGTTTCAAGGTAGCTGGCTGAACATACACTTACAGCCACACCTTAAAACCAGAAGCAAGAAGAGGCAAAAGGGAAGAGGGGGAGAGAGATAAGGGGAAGAGGAAGGGAAAAGAGAAGAGAGAAAGGGAAAGGAAATAAGAGGGGTAAAAAGGGAAGTAGGAGAGAGGAGGAGAAAAGGGGGAGATAAAGGAAGTGAATGAATGGAATAAAGACTGTAGGGGGAAGGAAATGAAACGAAGTAGAAAAATTAAGAAAGAATTAAGTAAGAAAGAGAGGAGAATAAACCAGAGAAGAGAAGGAAAGGGAGTGAATGAATTAGAGAGCGAATGAATGCTCGGAAAATGAGAAGAAGAGACAGTGAATAAACAGATACAGTTGTAACAAGCATATAACCAATACTTAAATGAAAGTCATTAATTTCCCACGAATTAAAAAAAAAATGTTTTTTTTTTTTTTTTAATCCTTGACGTCAATGTGATCATTATCAAATGCCGGAATATACATAGGCCAAAGGTCAAAGGTAAAAAGAAAGAAGAGAGAGAGAGAAAGGGGGGGTGTTGGGAAACGGAAAGAAAGAAAGAGAGGGAGAAGTGAAGGAAGAAGCGAGAATTGATGAGAGCAAAAGAAAGGGGTGGCGAAAAAGATAGATAGAGAGAGAGAGAGAGAGAGAGAGATAAGCTGACAGAAAAAAATATAAGAAAGAGAGGTGAAATCGAAAAAGAAAAGAAAAAGACAAAGGAGAAAAAGAAAGAAAAGAAAAACCAACAACAACAAAAAGAAAATCAAAACAAAATGAAAAAAAAGGAAGAAATACAGAAGCAGAAAAAAACACGAAAAAAAACGAAGGAACAGAATAAAGAAAATAAGGAATACGACTAAAGAGAAAGAGAGGAGAGAGAGAGAGAAAGGGGGGGTGTTGGGAAACGGAAAGAAAGAAAGAGAGGGAGAAGTGAAGGAAGAAGCGAGAATTGATGAGAGCAAAAGAAAGGGGTGGCGAAAAAGATAGATAGAGAGAGAGAGAGAGAGAGAGAGATAAGCTGACAGAAAAAAATATAAGAAAGAGAGGTGAAATCGAAAAAGAAAAGAAAAAGACAAAGGAGAAAAAGAAAGAAAAGAAAAACCAACAACAACAAAAAGAAAATCAAAACAAAATGAAAAAAAGGAAGAAATACAGAAGCAGAAAAAAACACGAAAAAAAACGAAGGAACAGAATAAAGAAAATAAGGAATACGACTAAAGAGAAAGAGAGGAGAGAGAGAGAGAACCGAATTAATAACGACCACCAATCGTTATTCAACCACACGACCACCCTTGCCTCTTTGTTAAGACCGCCTCAAATACCAAAGGGTTTATTTCTGGTCATGTACCTGAGAAACATCTTTTTTTTTTACGCGCGGGTGTGTGTGTGTGTGGGGGGGGGGGGGGGGGGGCGGGGGGTATGTACATGTATCTTTTTATCTTCTTCTTCTTCTTTATCTCCTTTTTTTTCTCGTCTTCTTCTTCTTCTCTTTTTTTTCTTCTCTTTTTTTCTCTTTTTCTATTTTAATTCCTTCTTTGTTGGTATGTCTTGGTTACTTGTAATGGGAAGTTATTTTGGTAAATATCGGTTACGTTTTTCATTATTCAGGTTGTCATGCGTTCGATGGGGCGATAGAGTGGTAGGGGGGAGAGGGAGGGAAGAAGGGGGAGAGAGAGAGAGGGAGAGGGAGAGAGAGAGAGGGGAGAGAGGGGAGAGAGAGATAGAGAGAGAGAGAGAGAGAGAGAGAGAGAGAGAGAGAGAGAGAGAGAGAGAGAGAGAGAGAGTAAAAAGGATAGACAGAGGGGGAACGAGATAGAGAGAGAGAGGGAGAGAGTGAAATAAACAGAGAGAGATGGGGAAAAGGGAGAGACAGAGACAATCAAAAAATGATAATAATACAGAGATAGCAAAAGAAGGAAAGAAAAAAACTTGAACCAAAGCGCCAAGAAACAAAACGCGTGCGGGCCGCCAAAACTGCGCCAACCAACTCCACCAAACGCGATCGCGGCGCCGCACCCTTTCCCAAACCAGTCCCGAGGAGCAAGCATCAGCGAGAGTGGGTTGGTGGGTCTAGGCGAGTCCCAAGTTCCCTAAGGCCAGGGTCAAGTTCCTGCAGGTTGTTCCAAGGGCCTGGAGGGAACCGCAGACGAAACTGGGGCTGAACCGTTACCTTACGTTCTCCGCGCGCCATTTTGTCACCGATAGTTCTACCCCAACGTGTTCTAAGAGACGATTGTGTGCGTGTGTCCTGTTGTGTATTTTCTAAGGACGTTTTTCTCTTTTTTTCAGAGTGATTGCTCTGTGATTCGTACTTGCACGATTCGAAAATAAGTACAATAGTTTTATGATGCATGGCCGTTATTCAACGAGAGAGTACTCTGTCAGTGTACGATAATTTCCGTCTGCTTTGTCCTCCTCTGTACTGTACGATGATCGGCAAAAAATGTACTTCCCTGCATTATCTACACAATCATCTCACGTCTTGATTAGAACCGACCACTTGTTATCAGTTTCTCATCACGGAGAGGAATGCATGTTAGACTAGAAATGACCTGTCTTATCTCCAAGAACAAACTCGGTTTAAACTACTGCAGTTTTCAGTTTAATTTGTGCAGGTTTGGATTTGCTTCACAGCGCTCCACAAGATACATATATGCTATTTTACGCACTATATGCATACATAATTGCGTATAATATGTGGATACGTGCTCACACACATATACAGCATGTGCGTACATACACGCAACAATATATATATATATATATATATGTGTGTGTGGTTGT
>NC_061831.1:2999383-3004383 GCF_019202785.1 Penaeus chinensis
TCTTCTTCTTCTTCTTCTCTCTCCTCCTCCTCCTCCTCCTTCTTCTTCTTCTTCTTCTTCTTCTTCTCCTCCTCCTCCTCCTCCTCCTCCTCTCCCTCTTTTCCTTCCTCTTCCTCTTCTTCCTCCTCCTCCTCCTCCTTTACATTTTTTCTCTTTCCTCTCTTTCTCACGCGTCATTTCTCCCCAAACCAAGATTCGCTCATTACCCCCTACCCCCCCCACATCTCACTCCCTCCCCCCCCCCACCCCCCCTTCTCCCGCTGCCTTTAAAGTTTCAACGGTTTGGTGATTAAAAGCGTTAATTAGCTACGCCATTCACAATCTATACCATCCGATCTCCCCCCTCCTATACTACCCCTTTCCCTTACCCCCCCCTCCATACCAGCTCATTTTTCACCTCCCTCCTTCTCTTTTCCTTTAATATCTGATTTCTCTCTCTCTCTCTCTCTCTTTCTCTCTCTCTCTCTCTCTTTCTCTCTCTCTCTCTCTCTCTCTCTCTCTCTCTCTCTCTCTCTCTCTCTCTCTCTCTATTCCCTCTTCCTACTCGTTCTCGTTTTGCATACCCTTAAATCTCCACCTACACCCTTTCCTATCTGCGCTCTCCTTGCATTTTTTTTTTTTTTTATTATTATTTTTTATTGTTCTTCTCTCCCTTTCGTTCAAAGAATACTCCATCCAACTCTCCTCTTATCACTTACTTCCCTCTTTCTTTACATCGTTTCCGTTCCCCCTCACCTCGCCTCTCTCCTCTCAAAGTGTCTTTCTCTTACTATTTATCACCCCGTCCTTTCAACCCCTCCTCTACCTTTTCCCTCTCTTCCCCTTTTCTCTCCTCCTTTATTTTTCCTCTCACCTCTCCATTCCCTCTTTCCTTGCTCTTACTCCTTTTCCTTTCCCTTCCCCTCCTCTTCTTTCACCTTCCTTCCTTTTCCTTCCTTTCTCTTGCGGTCCATTCTTCTCCCTTCTTCTTCCTCCCTTTTCATTCCCTCCCCGTCTTCCCTTCCCTCCTCTTCGTTCCTTTTCCCTCTCCCTTTTCCCCTCTCTTATTCTCCCTTACCCTCCCCTTCCTTTTCGTTTCCTCAATCCCTCCCTCTCTTACTTTATTATTTTCTACTCTCCCTCCTCTTTTTATTACCTCCCCCGTCTTCCCATCCCTCCTCTTCCTCCCTTTTCCTTCTCCACCTTCCCCTCTCTTCCCCTCCCTTACCCTCCCTTACTCTCCCCTTCCTTTACTTTTTCCTCAATCCCTCCCTCTCTTTCTTTATTCTTTTCTACTCTCCCTCCTCTTTTTATTACCTCTCCCGTCTTCCAATCCCTCCTCTTCCTCCCTTTTCTTTCTCCACCTTACCCTCCCCTTGCTTTTCTTTTCCTCAATCCCTCCCTCTCCTTCTTTATTCTTTTCTCCCTCCTCTCCCTGGGTACTACCACGCGCGAGCCAACGTGACTCGGAATCGAACGGTGGAAGAATATTAGGTTGGGGGGGAAGGGGGGGGGTGAGGAGTGGGAAGGATATGGGGAAAGGGAGGGAGATGGGGAAGAGGGGGTGGAGGGGAGGGACTGAGGAGGAGGAAGGGGATGGGAAGAAGAAGGGGAAGGGAAGAAGGAGGGAGGGGGGGAGTAGGAAGGATATGGGGAAAGGGAGGGAGATGGGGTGGAGGGGGGGAGGGGAGGGACTGAGGAGGAGGTAGGGGAACGGAAGGAGAAGGGGAAGAAAGAGGGAGGGGAGGAAATGAGGAGGGGGGTAGGGAAAGGGAGGGAGGAGGGGAAGGGGGAGGGAGTAAGGAAGAGAAACAGGAGGATGAGGAAAGAAGAGTGGACGGAGTAGAAAAAGGGGAAAGGGGAAGAAGCAAGGAAGAGGAAAGAAAACGAGTGGGAGAAAGAGAAGTCTATGGGACTAGGAAATGGAGGAGCGGACCGAGAAGGAGAGAGGGACAATGAAAAAGAGAAAGAGAAAGAGAAATGCAAACGAAAAGGAGATAAAGAGAAGGAGGAAGGAAAATGAAAAGGAGATAAAGAGAAGGAGGGGGAAAACGAAGAGGAGATAAAGAGAAGGAGAAAGGAAAACGAAAAGGAGATAAAGAGAATGAGGAAGGAAAACGAAAAGAAGATAAAGAGAAGGAGAAAGGAAAACGAAAAGGAGATAAAGAGAAGGAGGAAGGAAAACGAAAAGGAGATAAAGAGAAGGAGAAAGGAAAACGAAAAGGAAATAAAGAGAAGGAGAAACGAAAACGAAAAGATGATAAAGAGAAGGAGAAAGATAAACGAAAAGGAGATAAAGAGAAGGAGAAACGAAAACGAAAAGGAGATAAAGAGAAGGAGAAAGGAAAACGAAAAAAAAAAATAAAGAACAGTAGGAAAAGGAAGAGGGTAGAGATGAAAGAGAAGGAGGAGAAAGAGCAAGAGTAATGACTTAGGGTACATCGCCCGCGCCAGAGCAATTATAGACGGAGAATGGGAGATATTACATAACGTGTTATTTAAAAGCAGAAACTAATATCTCTCATGGGGGGGGCTGGGGGCTGGGGGCTGGGGGGGGTGGGGGGGAAGATCCTGTTTTCGTACCATCGCAGGAAGAGGAAATGATTTATTTAAAGGGCCCTATCAGGTTTCGTGGTAAAGGGGTCCTTGGGTGACCCTGCTGCCGGTTGGAGGTTGGGCTTGTATCTTCGCTTCGGAAACTTTGGCTAAATATAGAGTAAACACACATACATGACTTCATTACCTCTCTCTTTATCTACCTTTCTACCTGGCTATCTGTCTGTCTGTTGTATATATGTATATATATAGATAGATAGATAGATAGATATAGATACATAGATAGATACAGAGATAGATAGATAGATAGATAAATATATATACATATATATATACATATGCAAGTAGAGCAACGAAGGGAAGAACAAGAAAACACACTAATATGTCAAAGGTTTATTCGCTATATTGCGATATAGTGTGTGTGTGTTTGCGTATCCATATATATTTATATATATTTATATATATGCATATATGTATAAATAATATATACACACATATATGTGTATGTGTATACATATGTATACATATACATATATACACATACATGTATATGTATATGTGTATGTATATATACATAAATACATACATAAACATATGTATATGTTTATGCACACACGCACACATACACACACACAGCAAAATAATGCAAATAAACAAACGTTTGACAGTTAAACATAGAGATATAATATATTTTGCAAAGTACACATTTCACTGGTATCTATTGTATAAGAAATAAATAAGAGTAAACCAATGACATGACTAGGCGATTTTTAGGGGAGACCATGATATAATTACGTTTCAGGGTAGACTACGATATTACTACATTATTTCCCTCCTAGTAACGAGAAAGGAGGAACGGTACAGATCTCTTTGCTTGAACACACAAAGGCTCCTGATGCCTAAAAGCACAAGAGGGAGAGAAATAGTTCAGTCTTCATATAGATGATCCATGAGTGATGATTTCAGCTGACGATGAAAGCGTTAGATGAGATTGTTTGCCTGAGGATGATAACTGGAAATGCGATAACGTCGAATTCCAAGCAGTCATAAGTTCGCTCCAAAGTTGCGACTCAAATTGACTTCCCCTGCCTGATGTTCAATTGGTTGGTACTCCAAATCTTGATATCCAATAAAGGCTCGTGCTACAGTGTCAGCATGGATGTCAGCAAGAGGAATTAGCTACCGGCCATCTAGTAAATCTGTCGATGCAGGTGAGGATGTACCTGTATCCATTGGAGTAGGGCAGGGGACCAACAAGAACATGTACATGGTCGAACCTAGAGGTAACAGGTTTGAAGGGCATAGAAGGAGAAACTGTATGGCGAGTTACCTTGGAAGTTTGACACTTAATGCAAGAATGCGTCCAGTTTCTTGCATCTTTGTTGATACCAGTCCAGGTGAATCTCGAGGTCAGAAGATGCTGTGATGCATGTACACCAGAATGGGAGATGACATGGAGTTGCTTAAAGATGGCAAGTCGGTATTTCTGAGGTAGATATGAACGAATGATGTCGGTAGAAACATCAGCATACATGTTTACATCCGTTCCAGGAACTTTAATTTTCTTCAGTTGAAATGCAGGATTATCTTTCAGTTGCTGCAGCTTGGTCCTCGGCAACTACTGCGTAATCGACCAGGAAAAAATCAATAGTAGAGACATTGCGAGACAGGGCATCAGCTGGAGTATTATCTTGGCCTTTGATATAGTAGTGAACTGCGAAATGTAGTCGATATGGCGAAGTTGTCGGTGGACTTGCTGGCGTTGAAGATAATAGAGTGGCTTGTAGTCGGTGAAGATGTGGAACTTCTTGCCTTTTACTGAATGCCGAAACCATTTGATCGCTGTATAAACTGCTAGAAGTTCTCGATCAAATGTGTTAAAGTTCTGCAAAAAAAGTCTTCCATCGACCTTCCACGTGTTGTTGCAGAACAGCTCCAGTGCCAGTGTTGGAGGCATTAGTAGTGATGGACGTTAGAGCATCTTGACTGGGAAAGCTGAATGTAGTTACTGCACTGAGGGCTTGTTTAGCAGCATCATAGGCAATATCAGCTTCAGGAGTCCAGACAAGAGCAACTGACTGACCTCTCTTTCATGGTCTGATTATGACAGACGTTGGAGAAATAAAGAACACTTTGGAATGAATCTGTTGTAGTAGTTAATCATCCCTGGGAATTCCTTAAGCTGGTGCTGTTCAGTTGGTTTAGGAAACTGTTGAATGGCTTCACATTTGGCAGGAAGTGGAGTGATATATGCTGCAGAAACTGTGTGGCCGAGAAAATCATACACACTCTTGTCTACATTAATTTGGATACCATAATCATTCAGACATTTGAAGACTTAAATTAAATAATCCTGAGGTTCAGCAGCATCCTTGCTTGCCGATGAGTAGATCATCAGTATAAGCAAAGACAAATGGTAGTCCTCGTAAAACTTCACCAATATTTGTGCAGCATTCTTCAGTCCA
>NC_061831.1:3036883-3039383 GCF_019202785.1 Penaeus chinensis
GAGGAAAAGTAACAAAAGCTAATAGGGATAAAACTCCACTAAAAAGATACATAAATAGAGTGCTTGAAGAGCAAATAAAAGTTAATAGAAATAAAATCCACTATAAGACATAAATAGAACGCTTGAAGAGCAAATAAAGGTTAATAGAAATAAAACTTATCTAAAAAGACATAAGAACGGTTGAAGAGAATATAAAACTAACAGGGATAAAACTCCACTAAAAAGACGCACAAATAGAGCGCTTGGAGAGAAAATAAAAGCTAACAGAAATATAACTTAATTAAAAATACATAGAGCGCTTGAAGAGAAAATAAAAGCAAATGGGAATAAAACTCCACTAAAAAGACACACAAATAGAGCGCTTGAAGATAAAATAAAAGCTAAAGATTAACCTAGCTCGGGGGCTGTCCCGCCTCGGCCCTTCCTCGCCGGGTGAGGTGGGGCTTCTGTTTTCTCAAGGGATATAAGCTTCTCTTAAGACGTGGTCGCATGGCGGGTTTCAGCTGTCTTGGGTCTTCGCTGTGTAAACTAGCGGGGAAATGATCCTGGCGAGATGTTGCTTTTGTCTTTTTCGTTGGTTGTTTAAGGGGGGGAAGAGGAGGTGGTGTTTTTTTGTTTTTTGTTTTTTGTTTTTTTTTTATTATTTGGTTAGATTTATATTTTGTTTTTTTGTGTTTTTGTTTGTGTTTGGATGATTCTGTTTATGTTTCTCTTTTTTTTTTTTTTTTCTATATCTCTTTCTCTTTCCTTTCTCCCTCCTCCTTTATCTCATCCTCCTTTTCGTCCTGCTCCTCCTCCTCCTCCCTCTTCCTTTATTTCTCTCCTCCGCTTTCCCACCTCTTGCCCTCCCCTCTCTCCTTTCCTCCTTTTCTCTCCTTCTCCTTTTCTACTCCCTTTCTCTCCTGTCCTCCCTCTCACCCTCTCTTACTCCTCCTACGTCCCCTCCTGTCTCATTCTTTACTTCTCCACCACTCCTCCCATTTCCTCCTCCTCCTCCTCCTCCTCCTTTTTGTCTCCCTCTTCCCCTCCTCCCCCCTACTCTTCCCTCCCCCCCCTCTCCCTCCCTCACTCCCTATTATCTTCTTCCTATGTGACCCCTCCCTCCCTAGTACAAGTATTACAGTATTGTTATATAGTTCTAAAGTTGCTGTTGTTTTTTCTTTTTAATAAATGATAGAGTGGTTGTTATGAGACAGAGATTAGCAGCAAGAACAATCGATTCGGAAGATGAAATGAGAATACATTATTGATAATGGCAAGAATAATGATAATGATAGTAATGATGATGATTACATTATGAATTATGGTAGTGGTAATGATGACGGTGATGATAATAAGTGGCAGTGGCAATTATAATGCTAATTATAACAATTATAGTGATTATAGTTATGATTGTTAGTGAATAGTACAAGGTTTTCATGTGAATGTGCCTGGCCTTGCGCAGTATATACTTGCATGCTTCCAATATTCCATAAAGACTACTATAAATGTAGCCTTTTTCGTGTACATTTTCTTATTTGCCACTCCAAGGTTTTTATTTTTTCCCGAACTTTCCTTTTTTCATAGTCCTATTTTTTCGATAATGTCATAAATGCTTTGCTTGGTCAGTGGGTGTTTATCCTTCAGTTCTCTGTATATCATTTTATATTCATTTTTTTCGTCTTTGGGTTGATAAAAAGTTTCTTTTATATGTTCAGCTTGTAATTAAGATCTTTTTGCCTAAGTTTCTGCACGGAAGAATGGAACTTATCGCGACTGGCGCCTGTGTGCGATCAGGTAGTTAGTCTTTTGTTCATATTAGCCTTCCTTTTTTTTTTTTTTTTTTTTTTTCTTTTTTTTAATCGTATGTGGAAGCTTTGGTAGTTGTCGTATGCTGTATGATCATTATTTAACATTTATACTCTTCTTGCTGTTCAAGAAATGGAAGGAAGGAAAAATATCGTTTTCTCTCTTTTCTCCTGTTTTATTTTAATATTCGTCATTCCAAAAGCTATATCTAGATGGTATTCCCTCCTTCCCTCATACGTCTCTCATTTGCCTTCTTTCCTTTTGGGTTTGTTCATTTTCGTCATCCCAGAAACCTATTCCAAACGCCCTTCATCTAATTAATGCCTGTGAACACGCCATTCGAAACTCTTTATACTTCACGCATGAATTTATAAAATCTTGGGTCGTACTCGCCAGGTTTCGCAACGTGGCTTTTAGATGCCTTCGCTTCTAGGATAGTCTCCTTTTTTTCTTCTTCTATTCATCCTTGTACGTATCCTCCTCCTCCTCTTTTTCTTCTTTTTCCTTTTCTTCTTCCTCTTCCTTTTCCTTCTCCTTCTCTTTCTCCTTCTCCTCCCCCTCTCCTCCGCCTCCTCTTCTTCTTCTTCCTCCTCCTCCTCCTCCTCCTCTAACTCCTCCTCCTCCTCCTCCTCCTCCTCCTCCTCCTCCATCTTCTCCTCCTCCCCCTCCTCCTTCTACTTCTCCTTTTCCTCCTTTTCCTCCTTCTCCTCCT